>NC_089860.1:24611212-24848712 GCF_036373705.1 Amia ocellicauda
GAAAATACATTTATTTTTATATGCTGCGAACACTTGACAAATAATACATTCAGCAGGAGGAAACCAGCTTGTGCTTAAGCATGGTGTGTTTGTGTGTGACTATGAGGAGAGTGAAGGCGGTGGAGGGGTGAGTGTGAGAGGCTGTCATTGAAGAAGTAATCTCTGTTGAGTGAATCACGTGAATACAGCGCTGTCCATAATTTTGATGAGCTAAAATATGTTTATTGTTCCCTCCTGAAATGAAAATCTTTGGGATTTCTAGAATGAAGAGCATATGTTAAAACTTAACCCAGAACAATGATCCTTTTGTTTTTTAAATCCTATAACAATAAAGGAATAAAACCTATTTGTTTTGCAAATGTACTGCTGCATTACATTATGAGAAAGGTTGGGTTTATGGTTAGTAGCACAGGTCTGGGACAGCGTGTGGGTTAACACGCCTTGTCGTGTGGGAAGTGAATGACCTCTGTCCGCATGTTGATAAAACATGCTGATAAGTTCACCCATTTCCATCTCAGACACTGGGCTGTATTCATACAAGTTGCCCAAATTAATAAATAAGTTAATTGATGGGAAAGTCTTTGCGCTGCACTTTCTGTGTGTGTGTGTGTGTGTGTGTGTGTGTGTGTGTGTGTGTGTGTGTGTGTGTGTGTGTGTTATATTTTCCTTGCTGTCCACTCATGGCCTGTGTGGAAACGATGACAGAGGAAGAACAACACTGCAACATGTTGTTTTAATTGCAATCGTAGCAAAACAGCAGCAGCTATGAAAACACTGGAGGTGTTTTTAGCAAAGCCGGAGAGTGTCAGATTGAATTTCTCATGTTGACGCTGCTTCCTTCCAGCTCTGCAGTGTGTGACTGCGGTGTCCACAATCTCGGTGAGACAGTGAGACACTTACTGCATTGCACGTAGGTGAATTCGACAGAAGGGAAACCCTCAGTTTCTGTGATTGTAGTTTTTTGATTGGCCAAGTCAAAAAATCCGAAGGGTTTTCTCAATCCTTTGTGTGGATGAATGCCAGGTTGCTCATGGAGAGATACCCCGGCAACTCATCGACTCCAGATCAGAACACAGCCGGTGTGTACCCAAACACACTGTGCTTTACTCGCAGTATGTGGAAGTGTTGTGGTCAAGGCATTTGCTATTCTTTTTATTATCTAGGAGAGGGGAAGAGCATTAATCGTGGGTTGCCGAATTTGTATTTTTTTTCTTGTGAAACAATGTGGGGGAGACTAATGCAAACCCTTTACTGAGAACACTAGACACACACTCACCATCTAATCCAGGTAAATCTAAGGGACATTAACCCACAAACGTGCATGTCAACAAAGAAAATAACTTCTATCAATAACTCCACAAGCAAAGATCTTTTACCAGGTTTTCAAATGTTTTGAAATGTTGGTTTGCTTTGAACTGAACTGTGTACGTGGAGGGAAATAAATAAGGTATCTATATATTGATATGTATTTTTGCTTTCTTCCTCTGAGAGTAATTCAATCTGGCCTGGCTGTGGGATTTGTGTTTCTTCAAAGCAGTGGCTGGGCGTGACTGCAGTGTGTCTTCTGTAACACAGCCGGGCAGCTGTAGTTTTGGTCTGGTAATCAAGGCGCCGGACACACCCTCACCTCGGCACCACTCTGGGGTCGTGACCCCCGGCAGAGCAGGTTAATCGCTTTCCGCCTGAAAAAAAACTCGGCGCTGGAAGTGAGTTTAAGCAGCCTGCCACTATCAGGGATGTCCTGGGGCTATGGGAATATGTTGTGGCTGTATTCAAGCAAAATGATAGCTGGTAGTGCCGAAGTGTAGATGTTTCATACCCACGTACATACTCTTTATTTGCCAATGCTGTCTTTGTGTAAGCTAACCTATGACCTCGTCTGTGTGACCAATATGAAAGGGGACTTTCATATGTGCTGCACAGACGTGCCCACAAAAGCCACTAGATGCTGCATCGTCTTAATTTGAATACATTTGCATAGGTGGATCTGAGGAGCTATGACTACAATATCAGTGTTTTGGCATTCCTGCTTCAGCACAACTGGTAACTGATGTAAAACTGATGCCCCCCTGTCTTCTGAATACAGTTGCTCTCTATCCCCCCAATGTCCTTGAGCATTATGCATCGCTGTGGTGGTATGCAAACGTGACACAGTAGCTAAGCATGCCGTGTTCTTACAGAAGAGCAAGGCAAAATCTAACGCACTTTTGGTGTATGAGCACACTAATTCAAGAAAGGAAGATAGCTGGACAGCGGTCAGTGACAGCTTTGAAGGCCTGACCAGTTAAAAGTCAAAATGAAAAAATGAAACGAACAGCCCTTGCCTGCATCTCAGACACAGGGGTCGTGTAATTGAGGGCAGGCATAATTGAGCCAGAAAGCCTGGACTCTCATCCACCAGGGTCTGTGTGTAACAGAGGCGAGGATCTAAAAATATCAGTCCATAAACTGGGACAAAGCACCTACTCTTTAAACCCAACAATAGCTGAGGGCTGTTCACAAGCTTGACAGTGTTGGGAGGATCGGAATTTTTTGCTTACAAGGAAAAAATAAAAAGTTTCACTGTTACATAGCTGCCTAATGAAATCATACGGCGGAGCGACGGGTTCTTTAGATTGGCTACATGAATAATGATTGGAGGGCTGAAAACCGTCTTTGTTTAGGCCCTGTTGACTCACCCCTTTCATGAAAGCTTGCAGTGGAAATCAAAGAGACAGCAACAGAGGGGCAACACAGCGGATCATTGATCTTAGGCTAAGCATGAGCTGTTTTGCAAGAGTTCACTTCCCAGCTAATATGCCCGACCTTGTTGCTGCCTGATGCATGCTGTGATAACAACAGTGCCTGCTGGGCTGTTCTGTTCTGGGCTGGGCTGAGCTATACTGGGCTATCCTGTGCTGTTTGCTGGTTTGCTGGTTTGCTGATTTGCCGGTGTGCACGTGTACGCTGTGTGCTGGTGTGCATAGTGCGCTGTATGCCGTAAGGTGTGAATGCTAAGCCTGTATTCTTTAAAAAAAGTAAAAAAGAAAAGCACTTCCTCCGCTCCCATTTGAAGTGGAGCTGGTTGAAGTCGGCTCCATCGTCATCATCATTGTTGTTGTGAAACCCAAGGCCGCGGGACTTCAAAGCAGCCCTGCCCGGAGGAAGCCGAGCCTGGGCTTCAAACGCTGGTTAATGGATAAGCAGGTGAACAGCAGCTCAGAGACCCTAACCCCCCTGCACTAACTCACCATGGAGAGAGGGGTCTCTGACCTACAGGGCCACACTCTTCATTAACCTCCTCCATCCCCGGACAGAGCAGGCCCTGGGGAATGGGCAGTTTACCCAGACAGACTGTATTCAGAATTGCTGCAAAGCCAATTCACAACGTCTGACACATTTTAAGGTGGAAATAAAATAAGAACAGTATCAAGAATCTGAACATTTATCCATGTTAGATATACTGTAGGGAATTTAGATTGTATTGTTAAACATTTCATGAATACCACCCTGTAAAAAATGTGTCACCGAGTGCGGCGACTCTTTATGTTAACGGGGGTCCTGTCGGGGGATGGTGACTGGGTGGGGGGGGCTAATAGCACACCACCAAATTAAGAAGACTCTTGTTTCCAAAGTAATGCTGCTTTTCGACATGAAGTGTCATCTTTTGTGTTGGTACACATGCTCAGCTGGGCCTAATACCTTCAGCAGTAACTGAGCCGGTTGTGAGAACAGCCACAATCCATCACAATAATCGGTGTGACACCTGGCTCTCCTGTGACCAGATGGGAAACCTGCCAGTGGCCTGTGAGCATGACTCGGGTCAACATACACTGTGTCTCGCCTCATCATCTGGGACTGGATGTCTAGCAGAGAAATTAATATATACTCCTCTCCTTCAGAGTCTTCTGTGCAGCCATGCCTTCCTGTCAAGTCAGCAATTTGACGGCTGAGATCTGCTGTGTCTCATTACACCTGGGGCTACAGCAGTTTAATGACTGACTGATACTATTGACTGATACACTGACACATTGTAGCCTATATACACTATTACTAAACTACATACTGTAATCTCACGGCTTTGGAGGTCCATATACGTAACTTACACCGCAGCACGGACGCTAACCTACCTGCTATTATCTCTATTGACACATTTTTCAAAGCTTCGGCAGCTGGATTTGATTATTCATTCATTTTGCTGGTTAATGCTCATTAGAAAGCAGAGAACCCATAAAAAGAGAAAAAGCTATATCCCAATCATGTATATCATATCAGTTTCGTTCAGCAGGTCTGTTCAAACAGCACTGTGAACATACTGTAGATACAAAATTGCAATGTTTCTCATTGATAGCTTCAAAACTATGGGAAGAAGCTGTTCAGAATTCGGCAGAAACAAGAAGTTTAAAGATCTGATGCTAGAACTACAGCAGATACAGAATACAGATACAGAAGTCTATAGAAATAATAATAGTAATGTATTGGTATTCACCTGCACTGCCCAACCAATAAATAGTTTTCATTGTACAAGAATATAAAATATTTGTTTTATATGTTTTTTTTAAGTTTTACTTTCACTAGTTAGCGATAGAAGGTCACACAGGAAAAGATGACCTTCTATGACCTAAAATCATATTACAGTTCTATCTCCAGCAGCCAAACTATTCGCATGTTTTATGTTTTGTTGTTGCAGCTAATGTAATAGTGAATATTCACAGGACAAACATGTGGTCTGGTCCCACATGTGTCCTTCAGGATAGTTTCCCTCCTTTGCCAGAAACGAAGAACAATCATCTAGCATCTACCTTCACACAGCAGGCAAGTGGCTGAAACTGGTCATGTTGTTAAATAAAATTAAGAAAACTGGGGTGTGTTGAAGGCAACAGCAAAAAGGTTCCAGATTCCAGTCAAAAAGTCTGTGAACTGGAGAGAATATTCCTTCCACAGCTGTGCTGATCGCACAGAGGACCCAGACTAATGAAGCAGTGTTAAAGCATAACTCCCTTAATTGTAAATACCAGCCAAATAAGGGAACGGAGTGTCGCACTTGGAGGCGTTTGGATATCAGTTACATTCTGATACACAGCTAGTATAAATAAATAGAGCTTTCAATACACATTTAAATAAACAAACAAATGTATTCATTTGACAAGAAGAAGAAGGAGAAGAATGTAAAAAATGCCTGTGTGTTATTGCATAGTCAGTTTGGCTTTGTGCAGTCAACTAATTTTTTCAAACACACAGACAAAAGTCTTTGATTTTGTAAGAAGCTGCAGACCGTACAGTCTGCTCCTATCAGGCCTACTGACTTGAGCTAACTGACTGGGGAGGGGGGTTATTTAGGATGACTGACTCTGAGGCTGCTGGGATTTTCTCTTGTCGAACTTCTAGGAAGCCTGAGGACAGTTAACACGGCTCTTGCTATCAGTCCCGCACTCTTTTCATGCAGTTTGATCACATCTTCCTAACTTGGGTCATCCATTTGGGTTGGTACGCACCTGTCTGGAGGCAGGAAGGGAGCCAGAGGTGGCATCAGGCACCGGAAAGGAAAGGGAGGCCAAGCCTAGTGTGCATGCAGTGCACAAAGATTTTTTTCTTTTCTCTCCCCCATTTCTACTCTTCCTGCCATAAACGCTGCCAGCAGCTTCAGGGATGACACTGACCGTCCAACAGGAGCTGTGACGCCAGCCAGGAAGGATGTCCACTATTCCTGTGTCCTGTTTACTCACAGGGAGGGGTCGCGCTTTATTAGAGTCGGATGACGTTGCGACTCCCACTGCTCACTGCCCCCGCTTTATTCCCAATTGGCATACCTGTGGCAGGACATTCATTGTGTTCACGTTGCTGGGGGTTCTGACGGCCTGACAGGCATCCTTTTTGATACAGAACTGTGACAGGCACTTCTGTAGCATCACAACCAGACCCTTTCCTGTGTTGTGTTCTTTAGTTTTGGGGTTTTAACTTGAGAGCATGTCAGTCCCAGCACTCACAAGGACAGGCCCACTGTGGACAGTCTGGGAAATGGAGAGAGGATTCACACAGAGTGGGAGGGATAGTGGTCTCAAAACTGGCATGGGACCTTAGCTTCTGGTCAGCGTAGAGAATGTCTAGATAACAAGCCTCGCTCTCCGCCAGGGCGAAGAGTGGCTCAGCCGGGCTGCTCTAGTCCTCCTGGAAACAGTCCCATTGAGGATGGAGGAGGACAGTGGAGAGGAGGAACAGGAAGCAGAAGGTCTGGGTGATAGGCGATGTCCTCAGCCAGACAGGAAGTCACAGCTGCAGCCGGTGTCCCTTGCACACTGTGTGGCTGCACTGCACAGCTCCACCGCTGCTTCCAAACGTCTTTCAGGGTTCTTGATTTTATTTATTTATTAGTTTGTTTATTTGTTTGTTTGTGTGTTTATTTGTAAGTTCTTAATTAAGAATGGTCTTGTATTTTGTTTTGATTAGTGGTTTGTTTTGCGTGTGAAGAAATGCAGTTTTCCAGATGCTGCTTAAAATGAACAATCACTTGCTGTTTGTGGGAGAGAGAGCACCTGCAGAATGAATTGCATTGCCGGTGCGACTGACTCACTAACACTTCCTCTATGTGTTTATATTATTATATATTTTTTCGATCTCTTTTAATTCAGAATTAATTATGAAGAGGAGCAGCATAGAAGTGTAAGAAGGGGTCTTAGCTTTATAACACAATAAGTCTCCATCTCCATTTTCTTCCCAGTCTTTTCATAAACTCAGTGAATAGGAAGAGTCCTTAAGTCTTCCTTAATAGTCCTGTGCCTTTTCAATTCAGTTCAGGTTCCTCCAGATCAAGGCATCTCACGTTAAGTCTCAGAACAAGACCTGTGTTGTTTTGAATATTCATGCTGATATTTGTGTTTGTCAGGTCATTTGCATCCAAAACCATAGGCACAGTGCGGGGAATTGAGCAATCGGTCTGTTCCTCGGAGACACAGCAGCCCTTGTGGACTGGAACAGTCACTCTCAGAGCGTGTGTGGAATTTACAGGCACCGATGGGAAAGATTGGGAGTCATATCTTTCTATACAGGTATGCAGCGGTTCATCATCCTTGCCTTTGCAAGGGAAAGGAGCCAGGGCTCTAAGATGAGATGGCTGTCTCTGTCAGGAGTGAGCCAGGTGACCTCCCGAGAGAGACCCTGCCCAGCTAGTGCTGTGCTGCAGCAATGTTGCGCTCTACATTATATCAGTGGGCAGCTCAGGGAATGGTGTAACTTGTGGACAGTGTTTTTCCTTGACCCAAAAATAAATGGGTGTGTCCCTTGTTTGCCTCATTCTGCAGTTTTTGAACTGAACTCCTCACCTGTGCAGAAGTGATCAGGGCTCTGGACTTGTTACTGCAGGCTTGTGGGTTTAAATTCTAGATGGATTCTTCTCCTTCTTCCTCCTCCATTGTATTAGAGAAAATTTGACTAAGAGCAAGAATACTAACTATATTTTTATAAATAAGTAACAATGAACTCTGGACAAAAAAAACAGCAAAGGGTTTGTGGTTTTCCCCTCATGTGAGGTGTGTCAAGACGCAGCAGAAATGTGTGTTTACAATGCACGGCTGACAGCAATATTAGCTGAGACACAGAGGTCAAAGTGCATTGTGCTTAATCACACTAATGGCTTCCACTGGAAAGGGGGCATGGGGAGCTGGGCAGGGGGGGTTGTTTTGACTGACTGTACTGGGTTTCAGCCAGGCTTGTGCATTCGGATACAGTGAATGGGGACTGTCAGGGGGTCGCAGGGCTATAGGGTGGTCCTTGGGAACCGGCGCTGTTCGGAAACTCTGGGGTGATAAACCCAGGCCAGAGCAGCAGGGAGGGTCTCTGTGATACTCTATACTCCCTCGGCAAGGCCAGAGGGTTCACACTGAGACAATGGCCATCTCTTTCCTCCAGGGGCCCCAAGTGCTTTGCTTTAATTGTGCACTGTGTGCTGGAATAACACTAGCGCCACCCTGCGCTGCACTCTCTATTCATTCACCTGCCACTTCAGTCTTGCATATTGTTTGTTTTTTTGGGGGTGTTTCCTATGTAGACTGTAGCTCCTTCCTCACACCCATTTCTGGCTTTAGAAAAAAGAAAGAGAGAAAGCAAATGAATGCAGAGAAAATAAGCCAGGAAATAATAATAATGCTCAGGAGCAAAGGAAGCCAGTCGTGTCAAAAGGTTCTTACATAATCGCTTCTGTCTTGTGGCATTTTTTTTCTGTTTAAGATTGCTTATAGGCTCAGTAAAAAGACAGAGAAGATGACCACATAGAAGATGGGAAGATGAAATCGTACACTTTGCAGGCATGCCATGGTAGAGAAAAGGTGTAGATCGAAGCCCTTGGAAACATCTTGGGGAGGCCTTCGTCTGGACGTAGATCGATATAGGCTGATAATGATGATGACGATGACATATATATATATATATTGCGTTCTTTTTTACATAAAACCCTATATCTGTGAGAGATTTAATTTAAAGCGCTTTACAGATAGACTTGATTGATTGATTGATTGCTGTATTAAACTCGAGTGAACAGTGTGTCCTTCAGAACTTGACTTGTGTGGTGGTTTTAATGTCCCTGAATTGCAAGGCGTCGAGGGCTGGGGAACAGGGCTGTTCCACTCTCCTTGGCGGTGCTCGTTTTCATAGGGCAGGCCTCTGGGACCTGATTATTGTGTTGAGAACGGTATTGCACGATGGAAAAATAAGCGAGGGTGTGTGTGGGGGGCCCCAGGTGAGTAGAGCTGAGCAGCGTTGACACAGCCGGCAGGTATGAGACAAGCTGAGTCCTGTGTGTCCCAGAGCCTTGTTCTGCAACATTGTGTTTGCGTGCAAGTTTTGTATTTGTTATGGGGGGTTTTGCTTAGTTTTAGGTTGATAAAATGTCAGAACATGACTCCTTATTCAACACAGTATCGAACCAAAGCATGAAATAGTCTTTTGAAAAACCAACACTCACTCTCACACAAACACACACACACACACACACCCTTCTGTGACAGAGCAAGAGCTAGGCAAAGGAAGGAGTCTTTTCTAATCCAGAGTAATACAGCAGTGGTAATTTTGTAATATAAATATGGTGAAGGCAAAACTCACGACCGAAAGCAGCAGGGGGGTGGAGCTTAGACAGACAGACAAAATAACAAATGCCCTTATTTGTGACAATGAATTCTGGTATGCATGAAGCAGAAATAGCTCAGCTAATCGTTGCCTTTATGTGGATGAAATAAGCCCCTGCTGTTCATTTTATGGTGGTCAGCTTCAGCACATTCTTGTGTTGTAATTCTTAATTATTCTTGCAATAAAACATTTTTTATTATTTTATAAGAAGATGAGCAACCACAAATGTTATAACACACAGCCCTAACAGAAATTTTATGAATTTAAAAAGGGACAGCCAAACGGTTATATGGATAAAAGTGAAAATTAAAAAGATAAAATCAGACACAAACACACCAAACACAGACAAAACCATGCGAACCCACAGGTCTCTGTGAAGCTGTCTGAGTCACTGCGTAGCTGGCAGAGAGAGAGAGAGACGGGGCTTTGCTCACAGGTAAGAATTGCAGTCAGACAAGAGACTGGAGAGATTAACTGCTGTGACTATTGAAATTAGGATAGCATAAATCTGCAGAGATATAATATCTATTTATACATTAAAGTCAAAGGGGCGTTATATTTTATTACGGTTGATTAAATGGTGGACATGTAGTGGGGGACATAGAAAAAGTGTGTTTTGTAAAGCTCAATGGATAAACATTACAAAAAACAACAACAATGAGCTCACTGAAGCTGAGGGGTGGAATCTTCTCAACCAACATGTGTGAGAGAGTGTATGAGAGTGTGTGTGTGTATTGACTGTGTGTGTCTGCTGCTCAGAGCCCCGAGATTAGCCCATTCCTCTGAAGACACAGGAGACTAAAACACACCCACCAAGAAAGAGACAAGACTGAGACACACAGCAGAGTGCACACAGTCTGCAGTAGAGAGAGAGAGAGAGAGAGAGAGAGAGAGAGAGAGAGAGAGAGAGGAGATACACAGTACCTCAGCAGGACCTAGCCTGATAAACCACAAGGGCTTTTGTCTCACTGGTGGAGAAGATTGTAGACAATGATCGCTAACTCTCACTAACTGAGGGACTCTGGGTTTTTATTTTATTTCTTCATCTGATGGGAAAGATGGTCAGTTTCTCCTCCACGTCAGCTGTGGCCGGTAGGTGAGATTAACCCTTTGAGAGCTTTTTCTTGGCACCATTTTCTTGACAGCCCAGAGTCTGAGCTGCCTGTGTGCCCTGAGGTGTAGCCGTTTCAGTTACTTCACTGTCTCCTCTGTGCCCATGCATGCGCTGCCAGCTCTTTCTAAATCTTTCCAAATTTCTTCCTTATGTGTCCATTTCACAGTGTGAAAGGTTAAAGCAGTGGTGTGCCTGCGGGCCTATACACCTCAGTTTTAAGTTGGTGTGTTTAAATTTCCAGGACACGCTGTTCTGTGCTGTTTGCGACTTCAAGTTTCGTTTTTCTAATTCCATTTTGTTTTTCACTGTTCTCCCCCAGACCCTTACCATAAGATTTTTGAATGTATTTTTTTTTACTTTTAAAAACAAAGTGGTCTTCCAGCCAAACAGTACAGTGTGCCAGGTAATATGTGAAATAGGACAGGCACACTGTGCATGGCGATCTAAGACGGAAACTTCCCCCACTTCCAAATGCAGGAAATGCAGGCCATTTCATCTCACTACTTGGATGTCACTCGGAGTGAGTCTTAACAAGGTGTCTGACTGTCGACCCCTTGCTGTGTCTGTGGCTTTTACAGCTCTTCACAGCCATGTGAGAAGCACTAACGGGGGACGGTGTGTCAGAGTACAGAAAGGAAAAAGCCCATTCGGCAGGAGAGGAGGCTCACATGCACGTGTTCTCCCAGGTGTTCCCTACACCGGTGTCGTTACCATAGAAGGCACTCCCGACACCCACACAAACTCCACTGCAAAATGAATTAGTCTGATATCTGTAGCAGGCAGCCTCCCAGTGACCAGTGTAATTGTCCAGATTGTCCGCTGCTAACCTATTGCTCGTCTGTGGCGTGGCGTGGCTGCGCTGCTGTCCCTGTGGCTGGGGTGGGAGAGCTGACAGGCTTCTCTGCAGAGTCTAGCCTCCCCTGCATGATCCAGCTCGTCCAGATGTTTGCCGTCTCCGTTTTATGATGTGCAAAACCTCAGAGGATCTATTGTGGTCAAGTGGGGAATTTTTTATTTATTTATGTGTGCATTTATTTTAGGTGTGTTGCTCTTATTAAAAACAAAGACATCAAAACGAGCACTTTGTCTTCGTGCCTCTGTAAATCCTCAGAGAGGGCTTTGGGGGGGGGGGTGGAAATTTATTTGGAAATGGAACATATGAGATAAAATCAAGAAGAGAAAGGGGTGTGACTGAACCACAGTGTGGTTTCAGAGCACACGTCTGTCTGAGCTGCCGGGCGTCAGACCCAATACACTGTAGAGCGGAGCCTTCAAAGGTGGCCGTCCAGATTGTGGTTTTTAAGTAACAAACAGAACAGAACATTTGATAATAAAGGGTTTGTGTAACCTCAAAAACCCATTCCTTCCCAAGTGTTACTGTTTTATTGTTTTGTTTTGTATTTGTCAAATTAATTGAGTATTTGATGTTGTCAGAGGGAAAGGAGCTGGAATTAAACAAAGTGATGAAGTCACAAACCTTGACTGAATGTATTCCTAACCACAGGAAAAATAAGTACCGTTACGTACACTTTAAATATGCTTATCTATTATTTAAGCACTCTAAAGTTGAATGTAATTAAATACAGCAAATTTAAATAATAATAATACATGATTTTAAAACTGCCTTTGCTTCTGAAGTGAAAGTGTTGAAAACTGCCATGTGGAAGTGCGCAGGGCCGCGGTGTCTCCTCGCCTGGGGGGTGCAGTCTGTGTGTAGGAGCTGCACAATGCGTGGGTGCGATGGGTCCCGGCAGTGAATGTAGATTAGTTAAGGAAGTATTTGTTTATCCAGCAGATGGGTTTTGCAACAAACAGAGCCCTTGTGTTTGCCCACTGGAGGTTTCCCTGGCAGTGAAATTGGATCTGCGCTTTTCACTATGGCAGACAGCTGAAAGTTGCCTTAGATAGCAACGGGATAATAGAAGAGCTTCCCTGAGGAACCGAAGCGCAGGAGTCAAGACCGAGAGAGGTTAATTAGTTTAGTATTGTTGTTGTTATTGTGACACTTTATCGTGAGGCGTTTCAGATCATTTAGTTTTTAAGCTGTTCTTACACTGTTGTGACTGCATGCACACATCTTTCACATCGCTTGAGTTTAGATGTGATTTTAAGTACATTCTTCAGCAATTAAATGAAATGGTGCAGCCCAGATAGAACCATCTCCCCCCAGACCATTTTTACCTGCAGTTTCAGAGTCAATTAAAGCACAAGAACAATCCTGTGTTGTTATTCAAGGTTTCCACGCAGCTTCCTCTGGTTTTGATCACTGGGCAGGTGGGATTGAGAAATGCGCAACTCTGGCTAATCTTAGGAAAAGTGCTCTCTCCCAGAAAGCTGCTGAAGATTAACCAGATGCACAGCCAGACAAGGGCAGAAAGGCAGGACAGGGCAGTTTTACTTCAAGGCATGTCAGTTTGAAAGCTGATAACAAATGGAGGAGTCTGGGGACATGCATTGTGTACACAGCAGCGAAGAACCCAATGACTGAGGTGCAATCTCACAATAACATGAATGTCTTCGTCTTTTCAGTTTTGAAGACTTGTGGATTTCTTTGGGCTGTCGTCACCTGTTTCTCTCTCTCTCTCTCTCTCTCTCTCTCTCTCTCTCTCTCTAATGGAAGGTGGGGGAGGGGTGTGGGTAGTGAGGGTCAGGGGTTAGGAAATTGGTTGTTTTAAGCTTGTTGGTTGAAACCTTATCTCTACAACACGATACTCTGGGAGTGATTTTGGGGTTGGCCTTTGTGTGTAAGAGGAGAGGAACAATGGAATTCTGCCTCACTGTGCAAAATTCCACAATGTCCACGGATGGTTCGGTCTCTCAGTGTCCTGCCTGTTGCCTGATCACTCGGGGGCATCTCGTTGGGAGAAACCAGCGCTGTTCAAATCGACTCAAACTCAGCTTAGGTCATTCATTCTTGTGTTATTTCACCCAATATTTTATGAACAATGACACATTTTATTTTATTTTTTATGTTGTGTTGTACATTTTTATTGTTAACGTGTTTTTAATCATTTCAAGTCCGTCATCGGAGTATGAAATCGATTATTGCCTTGCCCTGCCATGCCTGCTTATTGCATTAGGCCATCAGCCCCCTCAGATAGACCACTTGGCTGGATTCCCGTGGTCGGAGAGCCAAGATATCCAGATGTCCGATGGATACAGAAAACCTCCACAGCTGTCTCGCTTTATTTCATTTCATTTTTACAAAATCTCAGGTCGTATAGTTAATCCGTAATCTTACCTCAGCTCTGTGGAAGACATCAAGGTGTTGGTCAGGGCTGCAATCGTTCCTTCTCCCGGGGCATGGCCGCTGGAAAGCCTGCAGTGGTCACAAGGTGAGAATGGGAACAATTAAAGGGTGAGAGACACGTCAAGAGGGATGCTTCTCGCTTTCAGGCAGAGAGCATATAGCATATGGTTACCCCATCAGAGTCAGAGGTAAACCAACCCTGTTCCCAATAAAGAAGCTGACAATTTGTAGCCCAGCCTTGGGGCTCACTCTGCCGAGTCCAGAAGGGGTGTGTACTGCTCTTTCCTGATGAGGAACCACTGATTGACAGCTTTGGCATCAACTCCTGTCTCCCCAGCTCCTGAGCTGCCCCAGAATGGACCTTGCTGTGAACTCTTGCCTGGCGAAAAAACACTTCGCTACACTTCTACACGATGCATTCATGATGCTCAGTATTTTGTGACATCTTCAACTTGGAGAAGAAGTGTGTTTCGGGAATCTCTACGGCTCTACTTGAAAACCGAGACGAGGGCTGTACGTGATGTCTGCGGTGTGCAAGCGCTAAACATCAATAGCATCTTCTGACTCTGCAGCCAATACTGGAAGCAGTCTCGGGCCCACACCACATCAACCCTCTGACCTTCCCACGAATCGCAAATTAGAAACTTGTGACCCTTTTGAGTGTTTATTTTTAAAACTGGTAGCGAGTGGCTTCTTACAATGAATTAAAGCGCCAAAGGGTATGAGTTTGTAATTAGCAAGTCACGGGTCGGCCAGCGCTGCCAGGCTTCGTTCACAGCACTGTACTGAGCACTTTCTCATGCTTGCACAGCTATCATTGCAATCACCCTGTGTGTCTTCTTGTGTTGAACGTGATCACTAAAGATCACTAAGGTGTGTCCTGAGAAGCAAGATGCAAGGACATCCCTGCTCTCTGATCCTGTGCACTCAGTGTGATGCAAACACATGGGAACCACTGAGGGAGCCTATGTGTCGGCAGCGTGGTTAAATGGAAACAGGTCTCTCTCTCTGTTTTTTTTTTTAACGATGACCGCACACTCACAGTCTCCATTCCCTAACTGAGAAGTTTTGAATCAGCACTTCGAGAAGCGTGGGGCCCCCCTGGCGAGGCAGATTTCAGGGTCAAGTGGGATGGTGGTGATGAGTAATCTTTATTTTGTATGGAGTCTGCAATCACACACACACCCCCTCCCTCCTTCCCCTGGGTTGTGGATAACCCCCCACTGGCATCACCACCACCACCACCACCACCACCACCCCCAACCTGCAATCATAACCTCTGGGCTGGCGATGGCTCTTGAGGGGAGGAGGGGAAGGCAAGCAAAGTGTAAGCTCAGACTTGAGTTGAGAGTGGCCTATTAAGTGGCAGACGGTCCACGATGGAACACAGCAACATCTGCTGCAGTGGTGCACAGTGCCTATGTGACTGAGGGCTCTGAAAAAGTGGAGTGTTGCATTGCAGGTTACTTGACGAATGCAGAGATTAAGTTTGCTTGGCAAGGGAAAGTACCCAAGTGCAAATGACTGGGGAAGGAGATAGAGAGAGAGAGAGAGAGAGAGAGAGAGAGAGAGAGAGAGAGAGAGACATTGAGAGACAGTTTGAGTTGTTTTTGTGGGATTTTTTCCTGGAATGGAGCCTAGATGAGCTTTTGTAAATAAATAAAGATGTGATCTTTGTATCTAAGGAGAAGGCAGGGAAGGAGCCACACCAGGCAGCCCATAGCAATTCCACAATAACTGCTGTTAGGGCTCCCAGGACGACGGGCAGGGAGCTTCCAGTGTAGGAAGACAAGGAAACCCAATCCCTCCCTCTCCTGTGCTCCCTGCTCCTCTCAGACTGGGCCAGAGTTTTTTTTATGTGGATCCATGCTAGCCTCCAGTCAGCCGCTTCTTCCTATGAGTTTCCAAGTCGAGAACCTTAGTTTTCACTCCCCTGTTGTCATCCACTATGGCAGGAGGATGCACACATTTCCATCCGAGCTGTAGTTGGAACATGAGATCACAGGGAAGTCTAGAGACGGGGGCAGACCATTCATCCCCAGTGTAGCGCTGCTCCTTGCTGCAGCCTGAGCCCCCAGAAGTAGAACCATAAATCTCTCACCGCAAGTTGAATTTTATTTGAGCTTTTGTTCAGAGGTTTTTCCTGTGGTTTCAACATGCCTTCAACTTACCTTCACTGGAAGCCTGCTTGCTTTGCTTTTTGTACTATGACAACAATGCAGCGATCTCTCTTGCCCACAGCGATGGAGCAGCTGGTGGCAGAGCTCAGTGTGCTGCTGAAGCTCCTGGACCACGAGACCCTGAGCTCCACCACGGCCGAGAAGAAGACCGCTGTCAGGAACCTGCTGAGACAGCTGCAGCCCTCTGCAGGTCAGACCCAACACAGAGTTACAGACATTTATATACTATAATACAGTATAATAGGTGTATACAGGCCTATATGGGTCTGTACAGGAATACACAGGACTCTACAGGTCTATACATTACAATAGTCCCAGGTTGACTTCCTGTACCAATAATATTTTATTGTTTTATAAATAAACGGTGCTGTTATATGTTTGCTATAACAATACAGCTCCTCTTTATCTCTGTCTGCTGAGAACAGGCGATTCAAGTTTATGATGTCACTCTTGTGCTCGTTTTCGAGTAGCAATAATAACTTGTCTGTGCTGTTAGGGGTTTTCTTTGATACTCTACAGTTGTGTTCATGTTTCTCTTTACTGGAGGATGCGCCAGTGAAATCTGTTAGGTGATGATTTAATATCCTGCTGTGCATCTCTAACTTCTGTCTGTATGCATTTGTTGCAGTTAATGGTGGTGATGAGGTGTACATGAACACCTCCGTCTATGGAAATGGCACCAGCTTTGTGGAGTCCCTATTCGAAGAGTTCGGTAAGGGTGCAACACTCTCTGCCTTCATGTTTCAAAGCTGTGTTATTCCTAGTGTGTTTAAAAAATAGACAAATGCCAGCCCAGCTGTATGTCCTGGCCAAAAGATTCAGTCCGTGTGACAAATACATGTGTATTATTGGGCATATAATGTGTGAACTACATAGAGAAGTATTTAGTCATACCATGGCACCAGTGATGTTGTGTGAACTCTTGTGCTGTAGATCGTTTCAGCAGAGCATTAATTACCCAGACTGCACTTGTGTGTGCACCGCAGAGCCTGAACCCCCTGACTGAGGTCTTTTGCAATGCCTGTCATATTCCAGCAGACTGTGACCTGCGGGAGCTGAAAGATGGTGGAGAGGAGCCAAGGGAGGAGTGCGAGGAGGACGCCCCAGAGACCAGCGCTTCAAAAGCAGTAAGGACCCACTTGTTAGTAGCTGAACCCAGACCCTTGTTGGCAGCCCAGGCAGCCAGTACCCTGGTGAACATCTGTAAATATACATACATACATACATACATACATACATACATACACACACACACACTGAGTGGCCACTCTATTAGATACACGGACCTAACAGCTCCCCTTTTTGCCATCAGAACAGCCTACATTTGTCGGGGACTCAACAAGGTGTCAATAGTGAGCCACAGGAAAACTGGCCCATGTTGACTCCATTGCTTCCCATGAAGGCTGACGGTGGCAGTGTGGTGTGTTTGATTTTTCCACAGAGCTCAGCAGACACCCCGCCCCCCCTGCCCACCACGCCCCCCCCAGAGGATTACTACGAAGAGGCCGTGCCCCTGAGCCCAGGCAAGGCCCCCCAGTACATCACCACACGCAGTAAGCACGGAGGGGCAAGAAGGGTCACCTTCTCCACTTTCACGCTTAACACACCCTGCAGTGACTGCTCCTCTGTACCCACAAGGCCAGTTATCCCCCCTTAGAAATATCTGCATTGAACTAAGGTTCAAGTGTATCTCCTCTTCCAATCTAATTGTACTCCCTTATCATAACCCAGACGCAGATTGCAGGGTCAAAAAGCATTTACAGACTCTTGAAACAAGATGTGAGTTAATGAAGGGTTTTAACATCATCGTTCTTATTATTATAGTCGTTATTTTGTTCTGATGCCTGCAGTTTGATATTTCCAAGCATCTTACCTACTTCCTAATGTCCTCATTATGACGGTTCTTCTGTTCTTGAGTGTTGTGAAACCTTTGCTTTCCACCTGCAAAGTGGCCAGGGAGCTCACATGCCTGAGCAGATGCTGCGCTATGGCCGCATGTCGTCACTGTAAGCCGATGATCAGGTCTCGTGCTACCAGGGAAGCACCTGCAGCTTTCACCGCCCACCCTCATCTTACAGGCCTCAGCAGAGATGGGGAGCTACTGCTGGGGGTCAATGATTCACCACAGCCCCCCCCCCCCCATCCCTCTTCCTGAAGGGCAGCAAATAACGCTACAAAAGGTCACCGCTTGACGTTTGACCTCTCCCAGGCAGCTCCCT
Organism: Amia ocellicauda; assembly: GCF_036373705.1. NCBI lineage: Eukaryota > Metazoa > Chordata > Actinopteri > Amiiformes > Amiidae > Amia > Amia ocellicauda. The sequence continues at coordinate 24,629,072 of NC_089860.1, forward strand.
CTCAGACCAGTGACCTGTAGCAGTCCAATGACACTGAAATTCCACAGCGCTGGTAAAGTGAAGAGACATGTAGACTGGGTTTTAGATAGTGTAGATCTGGTCTATTACTACGACTACTAATAATGATAATAATCACTCCTTTCAGAGGGTTGCTATGAGATGCACCACGTTTACACGTTATGCGTCTGTAACAGCATGTGAAAGGAAGTGATGCGGCCGCATACAGCATATAGAAACTCACTGGTTACTCTGCCCCAATTTTCACTTTTTAATTTAAATTGTGCTGCCTGTTGCCGTATTATCCCAGTTTTCCCAGGTGTGCTTTGTCCTATGTTTAAGCCCTCTCCCCCTCCCGTCCCTCAGGCAGCTCCAGCCCCCCCAACTCCATCGAGGACGGATACTACGAGGACGCCGACAACAACTACCCCATCACCAGGATGAATGGAGAGCCCAAGAACTCTTGTAAGTAACTCCTGCTGCACACACACACTACACACTACACACTCATGCACACTATACACATACACATGCTCACACACTCTCTCTTGGCTTTCTTGTACAGTTTTATTTAATTGAACACCATTTCCCTCCTCCTCCTCCTCCCAGACAATGACTCTGATGCGATGAGCAGCTCCTACGAGTCCTACGACGAGGAGGACGAAGAGGGCAAGGCCCGTCGTCTGACACACCAGTGGCCATCGGAGGAGAACTCCATGGGCCTGGTGAAGGACTGCCGCATCTGTGCCTTCCTGCTCCGCAAGAAGCGCTTTGGCCAGTGGGCCAAACAGCTAACCATCATCCGGGAGAACCGCCTCCTGGTGCGTGTCTGCATGCATGGCGGGATTACCTCTCCACCTCCCGGGCAGCTTCCTCTTTTAATGGAGCAAGGGGAGAAAGTGGTGTCCCTAAGATCAGAGTCCCCCCTCACCCCGTGCCTGAAAGATGGCAGATCGTCTTAACGATACAGGCCTGGCCTATAAACTGAATTTTAATTAAAAAGTCTTTACCAAGAACTTGCTGGTAGTTTACGCCGCAGGGTGAAACACTGTTCTGCAATTTTACTGTGACATGGAGTGGGAGGCATATTTACTTCCCTCCTGCATTTACCTGCTTTAGCCACTTTGGTTTGACTGCCTTGTCACCTCACTGTCCACGCCTCTCTCTCTCTTTGTGTTCCTGCAGTGCTACAAGAGCTCCAAGGACCACACCCCTTACATGGACGTCCTCTTGCACCTGTGTAGTGTCGTCTACGTCCCCAAAGATGGCCGCCGCAAGAAACACGAGCTGCGCTTTTCCCTGCCAGCAGGGGAGTCCTTGGTGCTGGCGGTGCAGAGCAAGGAGCAGGCTGAGGGCTGGCTCAAGGTATGAGACGCCACTCGTCAGTTAGCAGAGTGCAGACTGTGCAAGAGCAGGCGGGGGGAACACCGCCGTTCTTCCATCATTGGGATGTCGCCTTGGCAACTGCTTTTTCTGATTGAGGTACAGCATCGGCTGTGCATTCCTCCTGCTCATGCACATTTCAGAAGCATATACATATGCACTGCCCATGTGGAAGCGCCGTCCCTTTTGTGTGTGTGACAGGATTGTTGATAAGCATGCCGTCTGTTCCTTTTCATTCCGAGTACCCAGAGTCGGTTTCCTCTTAGTGTCTGACAGAGTGGACTGCCAGACTGCAGGACAGCCGAGTGTAGCTGACGCAGGGTAGCCCCTATAGAGCTACATTTGCCAAATACACAGTACGACACATGCCAGTGCTATGTGGCTGAGTAATCTCCTTGGCATTCAGTTTTTTTGTTGTTACTTTGTGAAAGGGAGGCCTTTGTGTAATTTTCAAGCAGTTATTTTCTCACCTGCTTGCTGTTGTAATACTCCGAAAGTTATATTATATTGTGAAAACCTCTTATTTCACCTCCTGAGCATCACAGAGATCCCAGAGACCCCAGTGTTGCACAACGGCCATCTTTTCTCTGTGTGGAATTTACACACACAAACACTGGCCCACAATGCATCATTCTAAAATGTACTTTGCATTCTTCTTGTGTGAAACCAGTCATGTTTACCCATACCCATCCCTCTGTAGGCTAAAGGTGTTTTTCTGACTGGCAGCAAAGTCTTCTCTCTCTTTCTCTTTCAAAGCGCCAGCAAATGTGGCAGTGGAAACAGGAAAGGAAGAAGCTTGCCTGTAATTGGAGAGCTGGCAACTTTGCATTTTACTTTATTTTAGTCAATTTGCAGGCCGACGCCTTCTGAAAGCCATTGTGCTGCATTTGGCTGGGATAATTTACAGCTTGTCTAAATACTTCTGGATGTGTGCAATGAAAGCAGACAGTCGCTTTACTCGCACAGTTGAATTGTCTGTGCAGCAGTGGACATACAACACCGAACCAACACGTGTGACCCTCTCAGGTGGGCTGTGCGAGCGGCCTTGGCTGCTGTATCTAAAGCAGAGTGGTGATTGTGTCCCTCTACAGGTTATCAGAGAGGTCAGCAGCCAGTCAACCAGGGGGTCAGCAGTGGAGGGATCAGTCTCCCCCAACATCCTGAGGAAAACCGAGCTGGACAAGGTAACCAGAGGACACTGTGGGGGGTAATTGGCCGGAGATGCACCATTAGTTGTTGTAAGGGTAATTTTGAAAAGACAGCTAAAAAATAAAGTTATGCAAAATGCAGGACTATTTAATATGGTTTTCAGAGTAGGGAGAAAAAACCCAGACATAGACATTTTCCTTTAGACATTAGAAGTGATGTGTTTTTACTCTGTCTTGTGGTTTCAGTAATACTATATAATTTGTATGCACGTTTTTCATTTTTTTATTTACTTACGTATTTATTCATTCGTTCGGTGATTCATTCAAATGTCTGGAGTCAGCCCAGTCCCATGTTCAGCACTGCAAGGGAATAGAGAGAATAGTCGGCCACACTCTGCTGTCTCACCGTAGCGGTGCTGTTTATCTTCGCTGCAAAGCGCGGTGAGTTTCTGCTCCATGCGATAATTAAAGATAGCTGTCCACTCTTTAAACCTCAGCTGTGTTTTAATAAAGTCCCTGGAGTCAGAAACCCAAACACGTCATCTCCAGTCGCTATAGCACAGACCTGCCAGCACAGTAAATAGCAGGTCTGCATAAACAATTCAGATGTTATTGAAGACTACAGATTTCCCTCTTCTTCTTTTTTTGTTTTGTTTGGTGCTGCTACATCTGGACTCTGTTTATGTTTTCTGACTTCCCTCAGAAGGAGCTGTCTGCTCAATTCGGCCTGCAGAGAAAGCGAACCGTCTTGTTTTTATTTATTTATTTTTCCTATTTCGATGTTTTAGTGCTTTTAAAGTCGGGTCAGCCACCCTGGCACAGCGAGGGCCAGGGAGCTGCTGAGGCCCTTCAGACACACGACATTTGAGTCACACCCCGACAGCTGCAGCCCAGATCAAAGTGAGACAGATCTCTCCAAAACCTTTAAAATGTGTCCTGTGTCTGTGTGTCTCTGTCTGTTCACACAGAGACTGTCAGCCGACAAACACACATCTGACTCGGATAGCGTTGTCACGGGGGACAACAGCAGCCCAGTCAACAGCAAGGAGCATGGTAAGAATCTATCCCTTTGTCCATATGTCTGCCTGCCTGGCTCAAATCACCCCAGTGCAGCTGCGGTCTGGCTCTCTGTATGTCTGTCTGCTTCCTCTTACTCTGTCTGTCTCTCTGTATGTCTGTTAATGTGTCACTTTTCTCTGTATTGCCCCAGTCTTCTGTCTGCATAGCATCTTAACCTGTCCTTTCCAGTCCATTGTCCTCTGTCATCTGTCCCAATTCTCTGTCATCTGTCCCCTGTCCTCTTACCCGTTACTCTGTCCCCTGTCCCTTGTCCCTTGTCCACAGTGGGTGTGTGCTTTGTGTCCTGCAGGGAAGGTGAAACGTGGCGCCCTGTCGGAACTGACAGGCTCAGTGAGCCGGGCAGCTGGTCGCAAGATCACACGTATCATCAGTTTCTCCAAGAGGAAGCCCCCCGCAGCTGGGGAGCCCAGCGGCCCATCTCCCGAGGATCTGCCCCGCTGCGGTGAGGCACCCCTACCCTCTGAAACCCCCTGAAACAACACAGTACCCTCTTTGAATGCTGTCTGCATTGCTCCCATATTTACTCTGCACTGTGTCTGGATTATCCTGGTCTAACATGTGTGACTCTCTCTCTGCCTTTCTCCATTTCCCTTTCCGTCTCTCCTGTCTGACCTTCTGTCTTCTCTGTTTGTCTAATGGTGTGTCCCCCTTCCCCTCCCCAGGTTACCTCAGTGTGCTGGTGAGTCAGTGCTGGAAGGAGCGGTGGTGCATTGTGCGTGGTGGCACCCTGTTCCTGCACCGCGACCGTTCGGACCTGCGCACGCCAGTCAATGCCATCGCACTGCGAGGGTGCGAGGTGGTGCCCGGCCTGGGCCCCAAACACCCCTTTGCCTTCCGGCTCCTGCGCAATGCCACAGAGGTGGCAGCCCTGGAGGTAGGAAGGAAATGCATGCCCCCCACCACCCTGTGCCAAACACATACCTCATCTCTTTCAATTGCACTTCAGATTTAGTTTGGTTCATTAACCAAACCATCATGCGAACTACTCACTTTTTCTTCTATTTGTCATGTCTCTGTGTCTCTGTGTCTCTATGCCTTTGCATGTCTCTGTATGTCTATGCACTTGTCTATGTCTCTCTGCCTGTCTATATCCCTGTGTGTGTGTCTGTCTGCCTGTGTGCCTCTCTCACTGTGTGGGATCTCTGTCTGTCTGTGTATCTCTGTGTGTCCAGGCAAGCTGCTCGGGGGATCTGGGCCGCTGGCTGGGCCTGCTCCTGGCAGAGACAGGGAGCTCGGCTGACCCAGAGTCTCTGCACTACGACTATGTGGATGTGGACACCATCGCCAACATTGTGGACGCCGTCAGACACTCCTTCCTGTGAGCTCTCCCCCTGCTCTGCTCCCACACACCCCATCTCTGTGTGTCTCATCCACCCTGATCGTTTCGTTTTGTTTTCAGCTTTTTGCTTTTCTGTTTAGTGCCTTTTCATATAGTATCATAGTATCATATTTAGAGTGACCCACTGGTTATAATGGGCTCCTTCGTCTCCCAACACTCAAATCCCTGCCTCTCCCATGGACGGCAGTCTCCTCTTTGTGAACAGTTTGTACCTCTCCGGCTGCCCCTCCCTGCCCTGCACACACTGCCCCGGCATCTTGTCTGTGTCACCACCTACCGCATATTGCTATAGTCACCTGTGTGTGCAGTGCCAGGGCATCTGTAAGAGCATCACTGTGCACCCATTGCGTTCATGCAGCTCATTCCTCCCCTTTAGGTGGGCAACCGGTGCCAGCAGCTCCCCCGCCGACTGCAGGACCTACGACGAGGTGCCCTACGAGAGAGTGCAGGTGAGTGCATCTGCCACATCTCCCAGGAGGAAGCCATCAAAGCACCTCATTGTGTGCGTGAGAGTGTTTGAGATTGTGTGTGTGATTGAGAGAGTGGGTGTGTGAGTGTCTGTTCATGTGCATTCATTTCGCCGGTCTGTGCATCTGTAAGGCGTGCCTAGTGTGTTGAGTAACTGAATGCAGTGGCAGCTGGATTCCAGAATACAAGTGATAAGAAGTTCTTCTGTGTTTTTTTTATCTTTTCCAGTAGTGGTGAATTCCAAGAGAGAGCTTATCTCTATAATTGGTGTTGGAAGAATGAAGTCTTTGCATAGCATTTCAAAAAAAAAAAAAAAAAGCGTTGCCTGTGACCCAAGCCCGGCTTTCAAATCCACTCTGTAATCATTGGGGGTACAGTGCCCTGAAGAAAACAATTACACTCAAAGTAAAGCAAGTCTGGAAGGTCTGTAGTATTTAGCAGTTATTCACTCTTTCCTCTCAGTGTGTTGGGGAGCTCTGTTCCACCCATCACGCCCTGTAATCCTAAAATAGAAAGGCCAGCCCACGTCCTCACTAGAGGCTTCTCCAGATGTTTCGGGCAGCTGACCGTCCACACAGTCGCTGTGCTTGGCTGTGTCCAGCGGTGTCCAGCGGTGCCTGGCTCTGCCCAGCGGTGCCCCATCTTCCAACACCAGTTGTTCGGAGCTTCCAGGGGATTGTGTGGCTTACCCTCCCCTACAGCTGTTTCACACCGTCACCGTTGACTGGCCTCAGTTACTTGACATGGAGATACTCCTGTCACCCCCTCTGTGTGGATATAAAACGTTTAATAGGGGTGATTCTTTCACCTTAAAGACGAAAAGGAACTGAAGAGAAAAAAGCAAGTTATGGGGTGTTACTGTTCGCTGTCTCTATAAAAGCGGTCAGAGAGAGAGGGCTCTGGATACTGTGTCTTCTAACAGCTTGTTAAACTTGGCTGAACCTCTTCCCTGGTTGCACAAGAGCTGACTTTCGGTGGAATTCCCAGCAGGAAAGATGGCCCTGCTCGGCCAGGGGGGGACGAAAAACACATAAATAGACACCTTATATAGTGAATAATAATATACATATCATCACCATCACCACCAAACTATATCGATCCACTGCTGGCCTCCCCAAGATGTTTCCACTTGCTTTGATCTACAGCTTCAAATATACATATACAATATACAAATAGACATGTGAGACATGGTCAGCCTCCCCAGTCCAGGAGTGCTGACCCCAGCACAGCACAGTGAGGCATAATCCCGTCATCTGCTTACTAACGTCAAGCTGCTCTATGTTGTACTGCAATGGTGCTAGTCTTGTCATCGGGTCATCTCTTTTTCTTGTTTCTGTAGAATCTGTTGACATTTCCAGTTCATTAATCTCCATCGATGCCGGGAAATATTCACAGTTGGGATTTATTTTTTGCGTAACCTTCCCGGTAAACCCTGGTCCCGTATACAGCCTCTGAACTTGATGTCTTTCAGCAGATTGTGAAACCGCGTTTTTGGTCTTTATTTCATTATTCTGCAGAAGAGCAGACCCAGCTGTCATGCTCACTTAACTGACTGTAATTCTCTTGCTTTATGTTCTCAATAAGCAAATCGTGTTTTTAAATTACAGAACTGCGCTTGCTCATGTACCAGCCTCAGAGCACTTTACAAACCAGAAACTTTACAAAAGAAAAGAAAAGACAATAGAATCGAAGGCTAAGTCCAGGAAATATTTTTTTAAGATGGGATTTAAAAATTCAAAAATAAGAAAGGAGGAGAGATGCAGTAACACATGAATAGTCTCTCTCTCCTCAGAGATCCATAAATAGGAAGCCTGCAGACTGCAACACCCCTCCCATCCACTCCCTTGCCCTCCTCCATCTCTGATCTTTTATCTTCCTCTCTCTCTCTCTCTCTCTCTCTCTCTCTCTCTCTCTCTCAATCTCTCTCTGTGTTCCAGCCTGAGGAATCCAAGCCGGGAGCCGCAGTGAAGAGACACGCCTCTTTCAACAGCAGAGATGCCCAGAAGATCGAGTCCCAAATCAAGATCAAGCGCCACGGCTCCAGTAAGGATACTTTTACTTCCTACTGTGTCTCCTGGCTCCCAGAGAGAACAGAGGAGCGCAGCAGGGCTCGAATCCGGCCTGTGTTCACTGTAATTGACCAAGAGCAGTGGCAGGCCTTTGAGCCGTCAGCTGCCCGTGGTCTCTCCACAGAGGGTTTACAGTCGTTGCCCCTTGCTCTCAGTGCCCATCATTCAGCGCGACACTTTTTCAGCTTCTTTTCTCACTTGCCTCGAGAGTATCGCGTGAACACCACAGTTCCAGCTCTTCAAAGGCCGGCTCAGGCTATGTAGGCAGTGTAAAGGTAACATGAGATTCACAGGGTGGATCTACTGTCGCACTCTCTCACTCGGAGAGGAGGGCGGAGGCGTGTGAAGGGGGTCTGAGGGACCGTTTCACCTTCCCACAGCCCGTAAGGTCAATATCATGCATGACCTTTGATTCCCACCCCCCAAGCTCCAACCCCATGTACTGTGTTACCTGTTTAACCTGGGAATGAGTCACTGTGAGAGGAGCTTAATAGTGAGGTGGAATCACACGACCTTTAGCTCATCAGGAAAATAGACGCCAAAGTCTGATTTGTTTTTGCACGTTTGGTTTTGTTATATAGCTTAATGTTTAAGGGAGCGATTTGCACACGTCTCTAGTTCTGCCAACCAACGTGAACGATAATAAATCCCAGAGAGCTGAGAGAGAACCAGCTGTGAGTGTTGGTCAGCAGAAGTTAACTTTGTGGCATTTAATTTAGTGTAGACCATTCCGTAGTCATGATCTCATTGTGCCACATCATTCTCTGAGGGGTTTCCCTATGACTGGACAAGCTGCATGCTTAAAGAAAAACACTGATCTGAACAAGCAAATTAATCTTATTTTATAATTCTACCACAAGAAAAAGACCGGCTCTAGACATCATCTGGGTGTTTTGTTTGATTTGGTCCATTTCCAAGCACAGGGTAAATCAGTATTGAATTACTTCCCAATTATTGCGGCTTCTTAACAGTCTTGAATGTTCCAGACATGGCTTGAACACAGACGTTCTAGAGCAGCACTCTGTGATTCCAGAATACCACACACACATACAGAATCACACACACGCACACACACACACACACACAGACACACAAAACACACACATACACACAAACCCACAGATACACACAGATGCACATTCACACACAGAAAACCACAGACACACACACACACTCTTCTGGGCAGGAGGTTCACAGCTGAGTCTTATTCCTCTTAACTTTGCCCCTCTCTCTCACTCGCTCTCATCCTCTCCTGTCCTCTCTGTCTCTCTTTCCTCTTTCTCTCTCTTTCAATCAGATGCCAACCAGTACAAGTACGGGAAGACCCGTGCAGAGGAGGACGCCCGGCGCTTCCTGTGTGAGAAGGACAAGCTGGAGAGAGAGAGGGAAGGGATCCGCACCCAGCTGCTGGCGCTGCGCAGACAGAGGAAGGAGCTGAAGGAGGAGCTGAAGACAGCCTCAGGTATAGCAAGGCACAGGACTGGAAATGTGAGGGGCACCTGTATGGATCGGGCTGGGGAGGGTTAATAAATGAATCAATCTTTCGGTGTGTGATTTTTTCAGCCATTTTATTGATACAGCAGTAGTTTATGATGTGGCTTTGCAAATACTCTCTGCGTCTTTCAGTGTACCTGTGCTGACCTCCTCTAAGGACAGGGGCGTACAGCATGACACAGCCTGTAGCCTGTGTGCTGTGGCTCTCTAGCTCCACCAACTGGCAGATGAAGGCATTGCTCTCTAATTCCCAGCACAGGTCCTGCTTGTGTTGCAGATCTGACACAGGGGGATGGTGGCTGTTTTTCTATCACACACTCACACTGAGACACTCACACACTCTCTCACACACACACACACATACTCTTATACACACACACACACACACACACACACACAAACACACACATGCACACACAATATCTTTGGTTTCCACAGCTCCAGCCCAGTGTCTGTTTATTTTCCCCTCCTTCCAGGAGCCTGGTGTCATGCCTCTTTATTTGCCTGACGTGTTAATATATTTATGTATTGATTGAATACGTGTTTATGTCAGGCACTGATTTGCATGTTATTAACGGCGGGGCTGGACTTGTATTGGAATAGGCAAGAAAGCGAAGGGGCTGGAGGAGAGGCTGGCCGGCCTGGAGGAGCGCTGCCGGGAGAAGGAGGGTGCGCGGGTGGACCTAGAACTGCGGCTGACGGATGTGAAGGAGAGCCTGAAGAAGTCACTGGCGGGGGGTTCGCTGGGGGCGGCGGGGGACAGCTGCACAGAAAGCAGAGTACGTACCCACACCAGAATCGATCAGGATCGATCCAGACCCTTGACAGACAGACACAAAGAAACACACACACACAGACACAAACACAAGGAAACGCACACAGTGTATGTGAATGTGTGTGTTTTTATATAGTGTTAGGCACTTCATTGTGCCAGCCACTGCACCACACTGCCACCCTATGGTGAACCTAGGGTATGACATGACCAGCGCCACACAAATTGAACTGAGGTTGAGTGATCCACAGCTGCTCTCTCTCAATCCCTGGATTAGTTCCTGTCCTTCTCTGCTTGAAACATTAGTTAGAATCAATACATTTATTAGTCACCATTTTAATAATTTTCATTATTTTTTAAGATTTAGAAAGCTCACGAATGACAGAAGGCCTGTGTCTCATTTGGTTGCAGTTGCTAATCAATAAATAACTGACCCAGGGATTGCATTGAGCTGCTTCCTGAAGTGTGTGTGTGTGTGCGTGTTGTAAAGGTCAAAGAGGTTGTATTCACTGTGCTCTGCTGTTGTCCTCCACAGGCCCAGAGCAACAGGATCGAGAGTAACGGCACAGATCACAGTATGCCTGTCAACTGCGCCTCTGAGATGCGCAAACGTCCCCCTTCCATCTACGCCTCGGGCCGCGGGAACGTCATGCAGAAAGCCAAGGTAGGCGAGCGGCCTGGATACGCATGGTGTACTGCCTTGGCCGACATGTGCGACCGCTGCCAGTGACTGAAAGAAGGCTACAGTTCAACCCCACAACAATGAAAGTTTTTGTGATTTATCTCCACAGGAATGGGAGTCCAAGAGAGGGACCTAGGTGAGATGTTGCTCTGCGAGAGGGGTCGGCAGTGTGTCGCTGGGCTGTGATGATGGGAGGCTGCAGACAGACCAGACAGACAGACAGACAGGCTGACCATCTCCCTCTCCTCAGGCCTACCGAGTTTTTTTTTTCCTGGGCTGGACTAAAGCCAAGAGAGGCTCAGAACTACTCCAGCTAAAACAAATATTTTTCTTATAACATTAAGTCTCTGCTAAGACACAAAAACAGCCGTGAGCGAGGGCCTGGGTGAGGAGGCACAGCCTCGAGGAACACTGTACAGCACCAGTATTTATTGCACAGGCACAACTAGTGCTGCTGGGATGGCCACCCTGTTGACATCTTCAAGAACAATTCACTGTTTCTGCGTACCTGCTTCAATTGATAATAATAGAATGGATGGCAATGGTAGGAATGGTATCCCAGCAGCACCTCTCACTTCTGCTCAGAGTAGTATGTGGCCCTCCAGACGACCTTTTACTACAGCGGCCCCCGGACAAGCAAGAGCGCACAGATGGAGAGAGACGGAGACAGAGAGAGAGAGTTCATCGAGTTTTGGAACCAACAGGACAGACTGACGGGCCGATCGCCACACTGAAAGCTGAAGTCCTGCTCCGACAGAGGACTAACTGGATGTCGATGTAGACTACAGGACTGGTTGAGAAGGGGATTGTGTGTGTGGGCGTGTGCATGTGTGCACACAGGAAAGGTGTAGTTTGACAAATGTACCAAAGGGAACAGAGGAGAAAAGAAGAAGGAACAGGTATCAAGGGACAATAAGGAGAGAAGAAAAACAAGACAATCAGTGTTTAAAAATAATTTAATTTGTACTTTATATACCAATAACACCATAAAAACACAACACAAAGTTTTGTTAATATATTTTGGTTTTGGGTCTTTAGGTTTATACTTACACTGCAGTTTGTACCCCTTACAATGTCCAGAAACATAGTGTTTAAAAATTAACACATTCGAGGCATTGCGACGCAGCTGAATTTCTGCCAGAAAAAGAAGAAAGGCAGTGCAGTGTTTCAGCAGTATGGGGCTCACAGTGGGCAAAATGCCTCCGTTATGGTCACCTGCTCCTCTCTGAGCTCCGTGGAGATTTCACAGCCCTCTCCTGTATAAAGGCACCCGTCTGTGGGCGTAGCGGGTGTGTCGCTCTGCTGGTGAGGCCATGTGGGTGATGTCACGCTGCCTCTGCTCCTGGGATAGGTGCTCACACACTCACGGCAAAGTCACACAATCCACGAGAGGAAGTTGAGGGACTAGACAACGTCACGCACAACGCATTCATTATTCCATGCTTGTGTTTGTTTGTTCATTCATTGTCACAAAGTAACGTGGAAGTGTGACCTTCATGATAGGAGAGACACGGACTCATTTTGCAGCACAAAAACGCAGTCTCTTTTTCTTTTATTTGGGAACAGAAAAGTAATACAGCTGCATTGAGGTCATCTTCATCTTCATTAAACAATCCAAAAAAAAAAAAAAAAAAAAACTATACTGTACTGTTTTACATTCATTCCAAGGTCTCAAAGAAATGCAGACCTTCTCTCCTCTCCTCCAGCACCAAAGTGACGCTTTTTAAATGAGAGGGGGTAATTCCCAGCTTATACCACTTCCATGAAAGACAGGGGTCAAAGCTAAATTGAAATACATATGTTGCTAAACAGAAATATATATATATATATATATATATCTATATCATCAATGCATAAAAGGTCATATAAATTAAAATTTAAGCAACCAAGACAAATAAATAAATAATTGTAATAAAATAAATAATGTCGCCATCTCCCCCTCCTCCAACAAACTACACCCTCCCAAGTCAGTATGGAGACTACAGTAGCTATGAAACCCTGCAATGAAAGGAAGCCCATTCATGTCAATTTTCAACAGTAAGTTGTGTTTAAAGAGATTTGTTTAACATAATAAACTATAATTCTTAAAGAAAAGCCTTTTAAAAGACTTCACTCAAAGATAAACGAACAACAAACAGCATTTAACAACAAATAAGCATTTATCAGTACTTTTGTCTAAACAAAATCACCACATTATAATTACCCAATACATAATACACATTTTACATATTGCATACACCCCAATGTTCATTCTGTGCTCCTTTACATTAGACTTTAAGTGACTGGTGCACCCCCAACCCCAGTGTTTCCAGTTGCTGCTTCCCTCTGCTCCTCCTACAGATAGGAGATGTAAGGCAGCCCGTCTGAAAGCCACACATCCACATCGTACTGCTCTCTGTCCTGCAGGGTCTTCAGCCCCGCGGCCATCTCCTCAACCAGAGCCCAGGGCTGCAGTACCAGGTACGCACAGCTCCCCTGCCCTGCCCAATCCGCCTCGACACGCTCTGCAACAGACAGCCATAGACACCACCTCAGTCTACACAGCTATAGCGCCTTTCATTGCAAAGCACCTTTACACTGCTTTCAGGAACATCAAAAGACAACAACACACTGAGCCAGATGGCGAACATATTACTGAAACACACAACTGTGTCAGCAGGTGAGTAAGCAGGAATGCTACAGCCCTGTTCTCACCGTCTGTTCTTGGTCTTTGTCTAGAGAAAACAAATCTTGTTCTTTCAATAGATATTTACACAATATATATACAAATGCAATGATTAAACATGACGTATAAATTAATGCAAAAATCTAAAAAGTGCAAAGTGAGTGAACAGAAGAAAAATCTAAATCAAATCCATGTTTGGTGTGACCACCCTTTGCCATCAATTCTTCTAGGTACACTTGCACAAAGTCAGGGATTTTGTAGCCATATAGCCAGGTGTTTGATTAAACAATTATACCAAACAGGTGCTAATGATCATCAATTCAATATGTGGGTTGAAACACAATCATTAACTGAAACAGAAACAGCTGTGTAGGAATAAAACTGGGTGAGGAACAGCCAGACTCAGCTAACAAGGTGAGGTTACTGAAGACAGTTTACTGTCAAAAGTCCTACACCATGGCAAGACTGAGCACAGCAACAAGACACAAGGTAGTTTTGAAGGCAAAGGGTGGTCACACCAAATAAGGATTTGATGTAGATTTTTCTTCTGTTCACTCACTTTGCATTTAGTTAATTGATAAATATAATCTATTAACATGTGTATTTTTGAAAGAATTCTTACTTTACAGCATTTTGTCACACCTGCTTAAAACTTTTGCACAGTACTGTATATTTCTCCTTATCTATGGGAAGACTTTACAGTTGCAAATTCCCAAGAAATGATCGCACACACGCCATGGAAGTCAACTCTGGGCGCACGTTGCCTCGTCTACACTACTGCATTGAGAGCTGATGCAATAAGTTCCCGTCCAGCAGGGCTGTCACTCACTTCTGTGCCCCGCCTGTCCTCCTGCAGCAGACTGACAGGTTGGAAGTTGATCTCTGTGACCCGAGGACACCGCATAGCACTGCTTGAGACCGGGGCACTGAGCCATACCTGGGGAAGGGAGGGAGGTGGAGAACGGTGACGGTTGGGGGAGGATGAAAAAATGGCCAACAGTGAGAGCGAGAAATGGGCAATGTAATTTAAACATAATTGCCCAACCCTCCTGGTCCCTGTGTGCCCTCCCAGCTTCACTGAGACTGTTTTAATGTGAGTCTAGGCAAAGGCCAGCATGGCACAGTAGAGAGAGCGAGAGAGCCCAGGCCGTGCACTATCCAGACTGGCAAAGCAGGGCTGTGTGTTCTTTACCTGGGGCCCGTTCAGCATGGATCTCCAGAGAGCTCTTCAGAGCAAAGCAGACAATGTTAACATTTCGGGTTCTGCGTTTCTTAACATCTCTTTGCAGTTCTATACATTCTTTGTATTTTGATTCATCTCTAGCTCTCTTGTATGTGCTATACAGCATTTTCTTTCTCTTATTTTTTGGAAATCTCTGTTTTTTGGTCCTCAATTTGCTAAGTTTTGGTACAAATGTTTTGTCTTCCCCAACAGACTCACCTGAGCGTACGGTTTCTCCAAGCAGCTTCTCGGAGGGGTGATCCAGCCATCTGGACCACGGCTGTCCATTGTGTGGCTCACTGGACTAATGTTCAGGTTTAGATTCAGGCTTAAATAGGGCACAATTCTAAAAAGGAAATGATGCCATGCGCTGATTCCACCCTCCACAGCTTCTGTTTTTTATCTGCAGTTCTTCAATTTCCACCCAAATTCCCCTCTTTGCTCTTCAGAGAATGGAAGTTAGCTGGTTAGTGTCTTGGTATTGGAGTTTCTTGTTTGTTTATTCTTCCAATCTGATATACTCAATTTGTTTTGTGACTTTGAAAATGAAATAAAGCATATAAATGTTTTTTTAAGTATCGATTTATGTAACTGCTGAATGGCAGTAATTACTAACAGAAGAGAATAATAATAATAAGTTCAACTTCAACTGTCATATGGTCTGTAGTGTAGATTACATAAACCCATATAACTGCCCATTAGCAGGAAACTATAAAATTCCTGCTGCAGCATGAGTCACCGCTATGATTGTTTCACGCAATTCTGAGAAAGTGTTAATGAAGCTCCTCCGGACGTTTGCTCATCCGGTGCTTGTTTGCAGGCTTCGCAGCACCTCAAAGCAACTGCAAATAAATTAGCTCATTACAAACAAACATGAAATTAGATCACATATACACACACAGACCGTGTACATCAGTCAGTCAGTAAGTCATCAGTTTGAAAAAGAACATCTGTCTGCACCACAGATCTAGAATGACTTGAACCATTTTGGTTTGTGAAGAGAAACGCCATCTTGTCCAGGTATGGTACTATGTGAGAGGTTATGGTAAGTGTTGAGGGGTTTTATAATATAATATATACTTATAATATTATATATTATGCAGGTATTATGAAGACTCATTTGTTATCTGTGTAGTACCCTACATGGCCAAAAGTATGTGGACAGCTGCTCATTGAACATCTCATTCCACAATCATGGGCATTAATACGGAGTAGGTCAACCTTTGCTGCTATAACAGCCTCCACTCTTCTGGGACGGCTTTCCACTAGATGTTGGAAAATTGCCACAGGGATTTGCTTCCATTCAGCCACAAGAACATTACTGAGGTTGGGCACTGATGTTGGGCGATCAGGCCTGGCTCACAGTCACCCTTCCAATTCATCCCAAAGGTGTTCAATGGGGTTGAGGTCAGGGCTCTGTGCTGGCCAGTCAAGTTTTTACACAACGATCTCGATAAACCATTTCTGTATGGACCTCACTTTGTACATGGGGGCATTGTCATGCTGAAACAGGAAGGTCCTTCCCCAAACTGTTGCCACAAAGTGCAAAATCGTCTAGAATGGTATTATATGCTGTAGTGTTAAGATTTCCCTTCAGTGGAAATAAGGGGCACAAACCATGAAAAACAGCCCCAGACCGTTATTCCTCCTCCACCAAACTTTACAGTTGGCACTATGCATTCGGACAGGTAATATTCTCCTGGCATCCGCCAAACCCAGATTCGTCGGTCGGACTGCCAGATGGTGAAACATGCTTCATCACTCCAGAGATTGTGTTTCCACTGCTCCAGAGTCCAATGGCCGTGAGCTTTATACCACTCCAGTCGACGCTGAGCTGTTGTTGCTCCTAGATGTTTCCACTTCACAATAACAGCACTTACAGTTGACTGGGGCAGATCTAGCAGGGCAGAAATTTGACGAACGGTGCCACATTGAAAGTCACTGAGCTCTTCAGTGCGGCCCATTCTTCTGCCAATGTTTGTCTATGGAGATTGCACGGCTGTGTGCTTGATTGTATACTCCTGTCAGAAATGGCTGTGGCTGAAATAGCCAAATCTACTAGAAGGGGTGTTTTTGGGCCATGTGTTTATTTTTGTTAGTAATTTGAAAACTGCTCACGTAATTAAGCTTAGTTACTAGTGTACAAGATAAAAACCTTAGTACTACCTCAGTACTGTGATCTGTATTTACACAATTCAGAAGATTTTCTGATTAGCTTTATATAATTTATACAAATATAATAATAAAACCTTGTTACTGAGAGCAAGTCTACTTTCAATGATAAACGCTGTTAAAGGAACGTTCGACCTCGGTATACAATCTTTAATTAATTATAAATAATACTATATCTTAATAAGTGATTTCGAATAGGTTTAAGAAAACGAAGATCGGTTCAAACGGTACAGTATTACTAGAATAACCAGTTGTTATTTATTTATTTAACAAACTTATGTATTAATGTATTTGTGTATGTGAGGTGTAGTTGTTATAACCTATAGGCTTACAAATAGTATTTTTATTTACAGTAGGCTAAAAGAAGATCAAATATGATAACTTCAGTCCTAATCAAAGTAACTACAGTAATACTCAATAACTTTAATAAGACTAAGCCAGTATACAATACATTACGGGTTAAATTAAATTAATGTGCAGAACAAATCGGATCGTAGATTTGTTTTAAACCGCACTTAATTCCTAGTTAGAATAGCATATAGGTTTGTTCGTGTCTGTAAGTGACATTCAATCGTAAGTATAACGTTGAAATCAAAAGATGTATGTCTGACAGTGTAAAACCATAGCGGTTAAGATGATGGCAATTAAGACAATGCTTAATTTCATGTACTAACACTGAAATCCAATTTAGCCTACACTCAACCAGATAATAATACAGTAAAATCAATGACAGCCTGTTTTTAATTTAACAAACAAAACAATGATGTGTTAAATAAGAGTTAAAACAACACCAGCTTTTTTGTATATCCGGTTCCATCTGTTGCGTTATAGGCACTGTACCTAGAAAATATGGCCGCCGGCTTGCATACGGCCACTCATAGAGCTAGTATAGGCGCATCAATGAGGCGACTATATCGATGGTGTGCGCGCTGTGCTCTCTGGGAGGTGTAGTTCCACACAGCGCGTCACGGGGACTGTAGTTCGGCACGTCACGTCCACAGCGGCGGTGGGAGAGCGGCTGGTCAGTGCGAATATGGCTCTGCGCTGCCTCGGGTCGTGTCGGAGACATTTGCGTGATTTAAACCGATTATTGTCCTTCGCCGGCTGTGATTACAGGTAAGACCGAAGCTCGCTGTTCATGTGAAGTGTGACACCGGTGGTGAAAGCCTTTCTTCACCGTCGGTCTCCGAGCCGCCGCTATAGGCTGCTTACTACACCGGCCGGGTTTAGCGATCAGGTAGACCCGCTTCCCATCTCCCCAAGCGTGCCGTGCGACAACGTGTGTGTTTATACCGCAATTCAGAGCGCAAAGCACACGCACAGGCCTGTGGAGGCGCGTTTAACTGCGGTCCAGCCCCGGACTCGGCACAGCGGACTCGCAGGTCTCCGCAGCCCTGCGCCAGTCGAGGCGTTTGGCGACCCTTCTTGCTATGGTTAAATGTTGGCGATAAAATACGTGACTTGGCGTAGCACATGCGCACCGTGAGTGGTGTCTGTGTAGGATGGTAGTAAGCGGGGAGCAGAAGAGCGTTTAACCACATATAACTCACAACCATTTCACTTAATACTAGATTATTCATAGCCGCACAGCACGCCGGCTGTATTGCTCGCAGTTGCCCCTCCGCTCGGCACGGCCCGGGTCTGCTCTGTCTGCGCGTTAGTGTAAACTTATTTTAAAAGGCACTTTAATACTAGACCTTGTTACTACTACTGCCACGGCCACACCGTTACTCCGGCTCATACACCCGTACTGGACTCCTAAGCTTTCCCACTACTTTACTGTTTGTTTCTGTTGTTTAAATGGAGTGAGGTCGGGGCATCATTTGTACAGAAGTGTCTTGTTTTTTAATTCAAACTGTGTTGTGTTGCCGGCGCCGGGTCATCGGCTCGATCGGGCTGCTTTGTTTGTTTGTTTAGTTTAAGAACACTTGCATACGCGTCATAGTGGCGCTTTTTCTTTGATCTCGGGCGCAATCGTGGTGGTGGTTTTAACGCGCACCGCAGATGAAAGCCCGTGTCGGCGGTGCGGCTGTGCGGTCGCCCGTCTCTGTGCGGGATGTGCGGGACGGCGCCGTTTTTCCGGGATGATCACCCGCAGTGTGGGCGCGCGGCTGCCATTCCGTCCGCGCGGCGCTTCACGTCCGCCGGCTCGTGCGCTGCAGACCTGCGGGGGCGAAGGGGTTAATCACGCTGTTCAACCCGACACAGAGCTGGGCCGGGAGGACGTCGTACTGGTGCACTGTACATTGCAATCCGAGAGGACTTCTGCACTGTGCGCTAGAGGAAAGATACAAACACGGGCAGCGGTATTCTGCGTGTTTTAGACGCGTGTGGAGTCGGTAAAAGTGTTCTGTGGCTGTGTTGAAGAGCCCATGCATGCTGCTTTTGTGTTTTAAGGGGGCACGCACAAAGGGGTTTCCTGTTCTTTACACACACACACACACACAGGAGTACAGCAGAACCATTGTGAAGATCGACTATTACCTAATTTAGTTTTTCTGGACCTTAGTTTAAAAACCGTTTAAAATAATCGCATTGCTATCTACATTTTACATTTTGAGGACTGGCACCAAACAGACATTGTGTGAAGGTCAGTCTGTGTAAGTAAGAAGCTTCAGTGATCCCGCATTCTCTGCAGAGCTCTGTTTTAGCAGGGGAGATGTTGGCTGTGTTCTTGAAGGCGGTCCTGCCATTATCCTTTACCATGACAGACTCCATTACACAGCACAAAACATTGAAATGGGGTTATTTAAATGTGAAAAGAGCTGCTGCTGTTTCACTCTTATTCAGGGAGGTGAGGCTTTCTCTCGTTCTCTCACTCCTCATTTGCACAGTGCTTCCTCTCACCACAGTAGGGGTGTGTGCTGTAACTGTGTTGGGGTCAGGGTGATGATGCAGGAGAACTGATGGGGGGTAATCTGGTGACTTTTCACCCTGACTGTTCTGTAATCCTCTCAATCTGACAGGGTTGCTCAGAGTTGAGAATGCAGTGTTGTAGCAATGTGAAGGATTTACAAATTGCCATAGACAGACACAGTACGGTATGGGTGAGAGGCAGCCATCTTGTTGTGTTCCTAGTTTCAGACAGTCTTGGCATTACTGATTTTGTTTTAACAGCCTTAATCTTGTCTGTAGTTTGACTTAATTGAAGTCAATTCAGGACAGCTGCTGAGTTGGTGAAAGTAAATAGGTTGACGGAAAGGTGATTTAGTCAAGGACTAGCAGGATTTCAGTTAAGTGAGTGATCCAGTTGGAGCCAGTTAGGTGTGAATTGGGGGCAGGTAGACAAAAGGGTACTCAAAGCTGCGGTTGAGAGAGTTGTGCTGTTTTTCAGTGACAAAAAAAAGTCAAGCAGTTGGCCAGGGGACAAACCAAGAGCCCCAAATTAAATCAATAAATAACTTGCAAAATTTAGCATGTGGCCACTACAGTGTCATGTTTGCAGAATGATTGCCTTCCTGGATGAACTCAATCAAGAAGATTTCATTTGTGAACATTGTCAGCATGTTGAAATCCTAGAGATCAAGGTCCATGATCTTGAGGCTCAGCTTGTTGATCTGTGCAGTATTAGTGATTATAGAAGAATTAGTCAATCAACCCATGAGAGAGATGGTGTGCACGCCAAAACTTAGGGGAGTTGAGACCTTAGAGCAGGAAAGTGTACAGAACTGCTGGGTTACAGTAGGTCGTAACCACAGAAAATGGCGCTCACAACCCCTAGAGACACCCCAAGAGCTAGAAATGCCCAACAGGTTCCAATCAAGTTGGACAGTGACAGCCCAGAGGTTGATGGGAGGGCAGTTGAGCACCATGGTGCCCACTCCCCCCCAGAACAGGGAAACTCAATTGTTCTAGGTGTAGATCTCACAGTGTGTTCTAGTGACAAGAAGACCCGCATGGTATCTTGCCTGCCTGGTACTCAGGTTGCAGATCTCCCCTAAACTAGTAGATGGGCTACTGGCCAAAGCCAAGGGGAATCCACTGGTCATGGTCCACATTGGAACCAATGACATAGGAAAAGGAAGGACAGAGGTTCTGCAAGACAAATTTAAAGAGTTAGGAAAGAAACTAAAGAGCAGAACCTCCACGGTAGTTTTCTCTGAAATATTTCCAGTACCACGTGCCAGGCCAGGGAGACAGGAAAAGATTAGAAAGTTTAACACGTAGTTGAAATCTTGGTGTAGGGATGAGGGTTTTAGGTTTATGGAGCATTGGTCTTTCTTCTGGGATAGATGGGACCTGTACAAACCGGATGGTCTACATTTAAACAAGGGGGGCTAATGCATTGGTAGAGTGTATGTGCAGAGTAATTGAATCTTTAAACTAGGGATCAGGGGGGCAGGGAGCTCTGACAATGGGAGATGTTCCATTAAGGAAAGAAAACAAAGGGAAACTGCTAGTAGGAAAGTCCTGAAATGTTTGTACCTCAATGCCAGGAGTATAAGGAACAAGATGTTAGACCTAGAAGCCACAGTGCTGGCATGTGACTATGATGTGACAGAAACATGGCTTATAGAAAATGATGGGGATGAATACAAGTTGGAAGGATACACACAGTTTAGGAGAGACAGGCAAAATCGAAGAGGTGGTGGGGAAGCATTATATGTCAGAAATGACATTGAGGCAGAAGAACTCAAATTAGATCCCTGGGAAAGCCCAGTAACAAAACAATATTTGTAGGTTAAACTTTTTAATAAAATATCTGCAGGATTAGTGGCAGGAGTGTGTTACAGACCACCCAACTCAGATGTTCAGAAAGATGCTGCACTGTACAGTGTAATCAGGACTGCATGTAGCAAGGATGTGGCTGTTATAATGGGGGATTTCAGTTTCCCAAACATATACTGGGAAAGCCCAGTTGGGACTACAGAAGCAGAAATAGAAATGGTCGAGATGGTAAATGACTGCTTTATAACTCAATTTGTCACGGAAACAACCAGAGAGCGTGCATGCATTGACTTGATCTTTTCAAATGACCAAGATAGAGGGACACTAGTTAGAGAACCAATGGCAAACTGTGATCATGATATGGTTAGCTTTGAGGCATTCTTTCAAAAAACAAGGACCAAGTCTAGAACAATGATCTACAATTTTAGAAAAACAAACCTTGAAGGTATGGGTCGGCAGTGCCCTGTTGAGCAGCGAGCCCGTAGCTTTCATCTGTGTGGTTTGCTTCAGCACAGCGTGACTGCTCCAGATAGGAAGCCTTCACTTAAAATCCCCTTTTGTTCAGCCGATCTAGGCTAATTGCAGCACTGCTTTGTTTATTGATGACAGCAAGTGATAAGGATCAGTCTCTCGTCTGGGCTGCCCTGTGGGTGAAGGCATATGTCAGACTGGAGAGATGCGCTGTCCCTAGGGCTGTGACAATGTGCAGGACGTTTAGAAGCCAGTGGAGCGAAGGGATTTCAGGTTTATTTTTATTTCCCAGTTTAAACCCCCCCAGGTTGCTTTTGCCTTAAAGAGTCCGTGCTGAAGCTGTGAAATCCACACGGTGGGACAAGGCTGCGCAGCATTGGTTGCGTTTCCCTAATGGACAGATCTTCGGCATCCTGATGGAAAAGGTTTTTAGTTGCTGTCCCTTTTCTGTCCCTGTTGTCTGTCCTTTTTGTTGATGTGTTTGGGTAATTTAATGCAAATAGCGGTAAAGCACAACTGCATAGTCATTGTAATTCGTTTGGGAGGTGCTTCTCTGCATGGCATCTATAAATGGCCTTTACTCAGGAGCACAAGAGCAGTTCTGTTCAGCCTGACTGGCTCATTTCGTGGGTCAGTAGCTAATCCCCCCTCACCCACCTCGCCATTTGTTGTAGCGTACATGCAAATCTGTTTCAGTGCAGCTGGGCAGCTCATTCCATATCAGTAATCTCCTGAGACTCTTCACATCTTAAGGAGGCTGATAGGGCTGTCCTCAAAGGTTTGAAGGTTCATTCGTTCTACAGAATTTGAGGTTTTTCCAGAAGGTTCATTGTGACAATCACATAGATTTGTACGCTTACACTGATATTATTTATGCATTATTTATTAGGCCTATTATACAGAAA
Organism: Amia ocellicauda; assembly: GCF_036373705.1. Classification (NCBI taxonomy): domain Eukaryota; kingdom Metazoa; phylum Chordata; class Actinopteri; order Amiiformes; family Amiidae; genus Amia; species Amia ocellicauda. Next base: position 24,651,607 of record NC_089860.1, read on the forward strand.
AATATATGATTTTGACACAAACTCTGAACTGTAGAAGGGAGTGTTTATTATAGTTAACCAAACTGTTCCCGTGTCTTTAATATTTACTACTGTCAGTATAGTTCCTGAACAACGGGGTATATTCATCAAGAGTTTTACACCAATTCACTATTTCTGACAATTGTTTGATATTGAATAAATGTTGCACACAAGTAAAATCAAATACCTGTACATAAACTGTGTGCTTGTACACATACATTTAAAAAAATAATAAAAACATGATTACTGTTCGATATAACACATTTTAAACTAAAAGGGGATGTTTTATTTTGTTTGGATAACCTTTTAGAAAAAAAAAAAAAAAAGGATTTTCATTCAAATTAGTAGTAGCAAATTTGACGTCATCTGTAAATTGTGCAAATGTTCACCAATGAAGCTTCGAACCTTCCTTTGGTAATGTGTTCCGAACCTTCAAAGGTAACAATCGACCCTTCGGGACAGCCCTAGAGGCTGATTCAGTTTGCATTCGTCAGCATCTTTAAAATCAGGAATAGTGACACCCACACCTTGAGACAGAGAGAGCGAGACGTTCACACACACACACACACACACACACACAGACGCACACAAAGGAAATGAATTCCAATGTTTATTCTCACAGGTCGTAAACCATTAACACTTTGGGCGGCCCAGCTGAATAAACGGGTACAGCCACATTGAGGTCAACACAGTACGCTGATTCGTCTGTACTTAAAATGGGGGTCTTTGGTTGTTACTTGATGCCGTTTTGCTGCTAATGCTGCAAGCACTTTATGCATACAGTAGTTATTTCTGCCTTCCTTAATAAACTCTCCTGTAAACCACCCTTTATACATTGATTTTAGGGTGACCTGTAAAACCTGGATTTGGGTTCTACAGAACTAGGATTGGACTGCCCTGGTGTAGAGCAGAAACCTGCAGCTCCAGTCCTGCCAGGTATTAGCCTATAGGCCACCCCATGGTCAATCCATTTGAATTAAATCATTGTGGGTGTAGGGCCTAAGCTTTTGATATATAAAAAGGTAATGTATTCAAATGAGGGTTGTCTTGCAGTTTCATTACAGATAATATGTAAGAAAGTGATTCAAACCAATTTATCTGTGGAGTTGGGGATCAAGATAGTGGATCAAAGAGAATTGATGAGTTGTGGCACTAGGGCTGGCAGTCAGCAGCCCTGAGAGAAGGTTCCCTGCTGCCCATATACAATATCAATGGGAGCCATTCCGTGCTGATTAGGTTTCCAGTGAGGACTATTATGTGTGTGATTAACACAGTCTTAAACTCCATTTTTATGGGTGCTAAGCCTCTCTGTGGGCTTGCCAGCAGCTCCAGAGTGGTTTGCAACTTGGGGAGTTTGCGCTGCTGAGGTGAGGCATAGCCAAGCGTCCCACTCCCAACCCACATGATTTTGTGATTTCAATACAGACTCGTCTCTGGCTTTAGGACAAAACAAATCCCTTGTGCAGTTGACAATAAGCACAAGAAGGCGATTCAGCCTGAGGGGATTACAGTTGCATCCTCCTGCAAAGCCTCAATAAACGCAATGTGACACGGTGCTCAATTGAGCGTTGTTGTTGTCGTCGTTCCCCATATAGATTCTGAAGTGTTTTGTTTTTATTTGATTTGTATACTTTTCCCAGTGAGCTCTTCAGCACTGTGCTGTTGAGGCATTTTTCCCACACATGAGAGAGAGAGGTGCAGAGACAAAAGTGTCTTTCAAAATGCAGCTAATGCGGTTTCCTGAAAACGCCACTTCCCCGTGGCAGGGTAATTTTCCAGGCAATGCAATAATGAAATAAGGAAGGGAAGACGTTTCAAAAGCTGTTGCTAAAATTAGTCTGAAAAGCAAAAGGTGTGTGTGGTGCGCACTTTTTAGGTGCGTTTCTATTCCCGTGTGACGTGTGAGGCTGGAACTGCCTTTAAATTCGCTCTCGTTCTTCAATTGCTGCCAAGACCCACAACAAAAGCTGCTGTGGAATAGTGGTTGACTCTCTGCTGCCTGTTAGAGTTCTGTGTGGATCCCATTCTAGTTTGTTCTCCTGAGGAATGAGATCACTGTCTTTTTTTCTTTTCTTGTTCCCCCCCCCTCCACCTTTCCCTCTCTTCTCACTATTCTGTTTTTCACAGCACAGGTATTGAGTGTGTAATTTATTTGCGATATTAGCCTCGGGCTGTGTCATCTATAGTGACATCCGAGTGTGTGTGAGCCAAGAGACAGAGCGAGACCATTGATACGGGAGTCTTGTTCTGGGTGTGGGGGAATTTGATTAGCCAGGTTGTTGATGGGCAGGAGGGGGGATGTTGATTTACTCTGCAGTCCCTGACTCAGCTGAACACACACATGCACACTCGCTCGCTGTACAGCAACAAGTCGTAAATCACACAGGAAGGTGGTTTAATGGCATTTTTCTTCCCCTTCCTTTTCTCGTCCATCACCATCGTGACCCGTGTGGGTGGCATGTCCTCTGTTGTAGCGCTTATCAAAGGCAGCACTGTTAGTCTCATCTATTGTTTTTATTTAAGGCCTGAACTCGCTCTTAAGGTCACTGTACTTGTTCAGTCCCCATTTCGATTTCGATTTTTTTTTTTTTTTTTTTTTCCCCTCTTTCGAAATGGAAGCATTCTCACTCGGCAAAACCCTGTGTTTAGCAGCTCAGTGTAGTTCTTAACAGTTAACAGTTGGAAAGCCCTACTTGCAGCTCGATGTTTATTGATGTGTTTTTATCTTGTTCCTTGTTATCATCTTGTTGTGACTAGAGGCTGCTGGAGATCCCTGGGTAGTTAACCACGAGTAAATACTCCAAGTGATTTTTAGAAAGACAGAGATTGTTCTTGTTATGATTGATATTATAGGACAGAGTGTTTCCTATAACTATAATATCCTATCTATAACCTCTTATTGTGTGATTGTGTTTGCTATTGGTCTGCATCCGTCTGTGCCGCACTCTATTTAGTCTAATCGTAAAAGCTTCTATAACATTTTTCTGTATCTCACCCAGGGCTTTAAATGAGTAATTGACCAACATTTCTGTCTTGTTCAGCACCTCAGCTATTGACCTCATTATACATGTGATATTTTTCAAAGATAAAGGTTATCTATAACAATCATGATAGTTATCAAGATGGATTGATATATATATATAAACATGCTGTCATTTAAGGGTCCGGTGTCTGGGATAGGAGGTCCTGGCTCTCTGTACTCTTCCCTGTAGCAGCAGGATGAAAGCTGATTAGTAGGGGGGTGCTACAGGTTAGGACAGCAGTGGTCAGGGCCTGGTAGTCTGACTGAGGGCACATCTGGTTTTTGTTTGGCTTCATTCTTTCACAGAATTAGGGGGCCTTTGTGAAATGTGGGGGTGGATTGCAGGATGTAGGTGGCCTGCCTGCTGGTTTGTTAGTATTCGGGTGTCTGTCACTCGATCAGAAGAGAGGAGAAGAACGGTGTCCAGAGGTCTCTGTGAATTAATGTCCTGTCTGTCCGTCTGTTCACAGGGGATCAGTGTGTCTATACAGCGCGGCAGCCCACCACCGCAGCACAGGGGACGAGTGCCATGTAGATGAGCCAGCAGATGAGCCAAGCCACGTGATGACCATTAGGATGCTGGAACTCAGGGCCAGCAAACTGGAGGAGCAAGTTCAAGACCTCACTGTGAGACCTGCTTCTCTCTCTCTCTCTCTCTCTCTCTCTCTCTCTCTGTTTCTCTCTCAGATTCAAATAGCAAGCTTATTGGCATGACATGTTTGTACTAGTATTGCCAATAATGCATGATAAGTGATACAATAAACAATAATATATTTATAGAAAATAAAGTATAAATCAACATATTGATACTTTAAACATCATAAAAGTTAATTAATAAATAATAAAAAAGATCATCATTAATAATATACATACTCTCTCTGTCTCTGTATCTATATATTATATATGGCACTCGTCGCCCATGCTGCGGTGGTGGGCTGCCACGCTGTACAGACGCACTGTCCCGTCTGACATTCATTCACTGACACTGAACCGCTGTGCATGCACACATATATTTCTGATTTTCACTGATTCTTTGTGTCGATTTGTGCAGGAGAGGTACAAGAGAGCTGTAGCAGATTCTGACACGGTGCGCAGAAGAACACAGAAGTTTGTTGAGGATGCCAAGGTGTTCGGTAAGCAGGCGGTTTAAGATTTTGTTTTGCTTGTTGTTAAAATACACCCAGGGCAGCCAAACCTCGAATGTTGCCTGTGACATTCACAAAGTCTGTAGCAGACACTCAAGTGGAAGCTGATGTGTGAGATGAATTTGACTGATCTAAACAATTCTGCAGTTGCTGTCAGCTCTTTCTCTGCCTCTCTATAAATCTCCTCTTCCTTTTCCAGGCATCCAGAGTTTCTGCCGGGACCTGGTAGAGGTGGCTGACATCCTGGAACGCACAGCGGGCGATGTGGAGTCAGAGTTCAGGGGTCAGGAGACCCAGAGAAGGCGAGCGGAGGGGGCGGCAGCAGGAGTGGCAGACCTGGAAGGGCAGGAAGGGGGCGAGGGGAGCCCGCCTCTGCACCGGCTCAGTGAGGGGCTGGCGCTGGTTCAGGAGCGGCTGCAGGCCGTGTTTACCAAGCATGGGCTGGAGAAGATGGCACCGGTTGGGGGGCGGTACGACCCCTACCAGCACGAGATAGTCTGTCACGTGGCGGCGGAGGAGGGGGGTGCGCAGCCGGGCACCATCGCGCTGGTCAGGCAGGACGGGTACAAGCTACACGGCCGCACCATCCGGCATGCGCACGTGGGGGTCGCTGTAGAGGCACAGGAGGACTGAGACCTTGGGAGGTGGGGGGGGGAAGGTCTTCTGCTGCCTCCCCAACCCACCTCTGGTCCTTTGGCTGGAACCCTTTGTGTTTTTTGTCTTTTTTTTCCATTTTGTTCAGTTTAGTTTTCCTGCCCCAGCTTGGATGTCTCGTTCCATTTGAGACTTTTCTCTGGGGCCATTAATGGAAGTGTAGACACGGTGTCAGCGGTCACAGACAAGCTTATCCTGTCCATTGGTGTGTGCCTGAAGGGGGACAGGGGACAGGATGGAGACGGACAGCAGCTCTGGTCCACAAGGTCCTGGAGTCTAGTGTGTTTCTTGGGACTCCCTGGATGCACGACTCCCCGGGAACTAGGAGACAGTGTTGTTCAGCTGAGCCGAACTGGGACAGAAAATCGGAAGATGCTGGACTGCGGTCTTGCAGGACTGGAGTGGTGTGCTCTTGGTACACACACCAGTCCTGGAGTCAGGCCTGTGTCTTCTGCCGTTTGTCCTAGCTGAATTTCCAGGTCCTTAATTCAGTGCTCTACCCAAACTGTCTCCTATTGCTTAACAGTAAAAAAAAAAAAAAAAAAAAAGTCTTAATAAGCAATTAGACGTTAATTACTTTTCAGATTGGTTCATTTAAAGCTCAGCAAAGAACACAGACCTGGAGACGCCAGGGTAACTCCTGGACCAGGGATGAGACTCTGTTGTAGGGCATCCTATGAAACTTAAGTACTTTAGCCTTGGACCAGGGCTGGAGAGCACATCTGCGTTACTGCGTGGGCTTTGAGATAATTTATACTTCCACAGAACCAACAACAATACTCAACCATGTATGTATGTCTAAAATGTTCTGTACAGTTTTATATATATATATATATATAAATGTGTATATTTTTTGCTAGAAAATGCTTTTAATTTTTTGTGCACGTGCATGCATGTCTGCGTGCGTACCAGGATTTTTTGTTTTTGGTTTTCTTTTTAAATTATTTCATAAAGATCTTCTGTGGTCAGAGGACTGTCCATTAAGAAGAAAACTGTTCTACAGCTGAGCAGAGGCCCGACCTATACCAGACCCTAATGTCAACCCACCTGCTGATGGCAAGTTACAACTCGCTACTGGAACGTTGTTTTGCTTTGCTAATGGTTTACCAAGGCATGCAGGTGGGTTAAAGGTTTGATCTAATTCTTCACTTCGGTATCTCCGCTCTGTCCAATCCTGCTGAGAGTGGGAGACTGGCCACTGAGGTTCTGCTAGAATTTGTGTTATTTGTATTTGGACTTTTTTCCACTTTTTTGTTACACTTGATTAAAATTGCAGCGCATTTAAGATCAAAGCCTTTAAAATCCCAAAGTGAGTTGAAAAAGCTTTTGGCAAGTTGTGTACCAGAACATGATGTTATTTTGAAGTATAATTGGAAGTATAATCCTCTTTAAAGAAGATTTCAATGTCTTTTGATCTTTTGTTTTGTTGTTGCTTCTTATGCAAGGCTTTTGAATGTATTGATTGTGCTTATATGGTTTTTCTGCTTGAGGAATTGTTTAGACACCATTTTTTTTTGTCTTTCTTTTAATTGTATACTGTAACATGCCTTTCCCCCCTTAGGCTTACCATTGCATGGCGATGAGTTGGAGCAGTATGGGAGAGCAGGGTGGCTGGAGGCTGCTGAACAGGTGCTCTTCAGTGTAATGACTCCCCTGGTATATTCGTGGTGGAAGATGGGTGACTCCTGTCCTGCCTGCAGATTTGTACAAGTCTTGTACAAGTACAGGAGATTGATTTTCGTGGGCTTGTCAAAGTAATTACTTCAATTAACAAATTAAGATTGGGAGGATGGGAGTGTCCTGTGCCTTTGGCCCTTCTGTATCCCACTTCAGGAGTTAAAGGCAGCAACAGCAGCTCCTGTGTGGTGGGAGTTGATTTGTATTTGGTTAAAGAGGAATCTTTGATTGGTGGAAGAGGGTGTATAGAACTCTTGCACACAGGCCTTATTCTTTCATGAACATCTTGTTTGCACTCTAAAACTTGTAGAAGCCTAAATTATATTTGTCCTCTTAATGATGTGAAGATAACTTGTCCAGTCTTCCCCCTCCTTGAATAATATTTAAGAAAAAAAAGTTTTATTTATCCATCAGGCGGTCTTAAATGTAAATAGTAAATTATTCTGCAACATTTCTAAATTGTGTACTTTAAAATATTAATAGTTGTACAAAAAGTCCTAGACAAGAGTATATAAGAACAGTAGTGGTGGTAATAAAAGCAGAAAAAGTCAACTTTTGAGGGTTTTTTTTTTTTTTTTGTTTAAAACAAAAACTGGCGTGTGTATGAAGGAAGACTTTATTTGAAAGTGGGAGTAACAAAGAAGCTAGGAATACATTATCCTGGGGGGGGGGGGAGCACTGCAGCTGGCTTCTGTTCCACTTCCGCTCTCATTTGAAACCCTGAATGCTATTGTTCCTTTTAAATGTCCTAGTTTACAAAATGTCAGTGAGGCCTAATCATTTTAGATTAATTTCTGTAAATGTAATTTAACTCCCTCTACACTTAAGTGCAACTAGGTCAGCCTAGTTTGAGTGGGGGCTGGGAGTTCCACCCTAGATTTGAGCTTTGCAGGTGATTTCAGTGACCTGGGCTACAGCACTGAGCTCTCATCTGCATTGGTTTAAAATGCTCAAATCACTCCCTTCAGCTAATCTCCACCTGCACATTTGTCAACAGAGCAATTGGACCCTGACCCAGTCATAAACTTAACAGCACTTTATGAATCAATCTCCCCACGGTTACACAAACATTGTCTACATGCATCACTACTATTATTTGAATCCTGCATTAAAATTATTCAGTTTTGTGTAAGTTACTTCAAACCAAATTCAAATCCACATTTTCTTGTCTTCAAATGTGTCCAGCAAATGTGTAGAACACAGTGGCCTTTAATAGCACTTATATTAGTGCTCACTCCTGCATTACAGATCAAAACTTGAACAATATGGCACCCAAGCCAGGATGGTTACAGTTGCATCACTATATGAAAATAGTGACAGCTGTTGGGACACAGGGGCAGAAGCACGGTTAGGTTGCGGTTTGCCCTTTACTTTCCTAATGTGATTGGTTTAGTCTTAAACTACTGAAAATAAAATGTACATACCTTTTTGGAGGGTCTTAAGCCCCCCCCTGTGCCTCCCCTTTCCAAAAACTCCACCCCTGCCCTTTACATCAAAAGGCCAACTCCAACACCACAGCTATTAACCTTAAAATAAGCCTTTATTGAACAAATGTACAATTAAAAAAAAAAAAAAAATGAAAACAAGAACCCCTCAGTCTTCACAGTCCACAGGAGGAAGATCCACAGTTAGTTCACTGACAGTCTGCAAGAAGGAGTCCAACTCTGCAGAAAAGTCCTCTGCAATAAAGGCATAAGATCAGACAGACTTCACATTGGATTAGCTTCTGCCAAGGTGAAGACTAATGCTACCCATCAGTACACCAGCGAGAACCTCAGATCCCCACATCACTGGAGTGTGAGTTTGGGTTGTGTGGGCAGTTGCAACTACTTGGGGTAAAGGATTATGGTACTAGAACTCATTACCTTTAGGCATCTTCACAGGCGAGAGCTGCAGACAGACATCCAGCATGTCCAAGCTCTCCTCCTCCTCTGGCACCAGTGTTGGCACTGCCAGTCCGGCCAGGCACAGGTGGCTCAGACGCTGCTCTTCCGGCACTTCAAAGCTCTCAAAATCTGGAGGGAGAGAAAGAATAAGACTAGTCAAGAGCCGCCACATCCCCCACACAACACTTATCCAGGCACTACAACACATCAGCATGTCAGTAGAAGTGTTATACAGCCAGCCACAGGACATTGAGCATCCAAGAGTGGGTTGGTCATAGTCATTGCAGGAGAAGACTCACCCAGGGGATTGTATGGGATGAACCTCTCGATCTCTGGATACACTTCTTCCTTGACCTGCGGCTTGCATGCCTTCGTCTTCTCCCTTGGCTGAAAGGGGGTGGTTGGGCGAGAGGGGACACTGCGTTACAACGAAGCACGAACAAAATCACACAAGACTAAAGGAAAGAGCACGCAGCCCCACACTCACCAGGGGAGTCACTACGGGTTTGCCCTTCTCTGTGCTGCGGATCTTGTTCACGGCTCCTAGGGCTTTCCGAGCAGAGAGCCCGCCGGGAGCAGCGCACAGGCCTTTCCCCGAGAGGGGCGTCTTCAGCCACTTGTTTGCGCCTCGGCCTGGGGCAGAGTGCGGACACTGCGTTATCACACGGAGCAGATGCAGCGCAGCCTGTGCGGAGTGCATGCTCTGCGGGGTTACCTGGAGCAGAAAGCAGCCTCGCTCGGTTCTTCGGAGGGGCAGGCGTTCCCAGCAGGCCATTCTCCTGGTCAACGTAAATCATGGTGGACATGTTTGGGGTTTACACGGGATCTGTTCAAGATTAGCAAAAACAAAACTCAGCGGTTTGTAAGCTTAAAGCAGGGGTCAGTGCTGCATTGGTAGCGGGCAAGACAGCATCTAATCCACAAGCAAACACGATCTGAAAGGGACAAATAACCGAATACATGTTATAGTAAAACTATATGATATGTTATCGGCGTCTTACCCGCGTTTTACTCGAAACAGCGCTTCTGTTTATGAACCGGCACAAAGACGACCCGTACTCCCGGCTCATTTAAACCACAACCCGCCTTCTCATTGGCCGGCTAGGGAAACAATCTGCCTTCTCATTGGTCAACGTGGGAAATAACCCGCTCTTCTCATTGGCCCGGCTGGGGAAATAGCCCGCCCTTCTCAGTGACCCGGAAGTTAAAGCAGGCCGCAGCTGCTGCTCTGCACGTGTCTGACACCTAGCGAAGTGGAGAAGTAAGTGCTGTACACTAATATAACCCATACAGCTCTCTATTAAAGTTAATAATAATAGCAATACTTACACATACACTAACTGACATACTATGAACATGAGCATACTATTACACTACAACTATTAGTAACCTACTTGATTTTCCATACTGTTCTTGATGCATACTACTGTACTCCTAACCGAAATTATACAGAGCAGTACTCTTTCGATTGCAAGCGTAATTACCCGCATACTATCATACAGTAATACATATCCAATAATACAACAATAAAACGCACTGTCACATGCAGACAAAGTATCTTCAGAAACTTTAAATTCTAATTATTACTATTATTAACAACAAAAATATCCACTTGTATTGGTATATTTTAATATGTATAACCAGTAATTTTATTTGAATCGTTTCAAGATGAACAACAATACAAGTAAGTAAACAAATAAACAAACGAGTAGCCTATGCGAAAACACCGGGCAGAAGCGCCGACCCGAGCTGAGCACCGCCAGGATAGATTATGTTGACGTCACAGTTCTCCTGCGCATGTGCGGATGGGCAACATGGCGGCGGCGTGCTGAGATTGTAAACACGACCGAGGGGCAAACGACAAATATACGTCAGTTCAAACAAACAGGTTTACTCTGCACACGGTAAGATATCATTTAATGTATACAAGTAAACATTAGACCGTAGCAGTCGTATTTTATTTCCCGTTATGTAGGTAGTTACCAAAAAGCTGCCTGTGCCATCTCCTTGTGTCGTGTGAGTATGGATAGTTAATCAATGCAAGGCCGGTTTTCTTTATTATTAGTATTGATTGAATATCGTAACTATGCTGTAAAGATGACGCTCTCTGGTTGTCTGAAGTTGTTCTGTGTTGATTCTGATCACAGAGAACAATAATGTAACAATAATATTAATCCAGGAAACCGGTAACTCGTAATCCCGTTGAGTTCAACCCTCTCACTGGTAGCAGGACAGACCTCTCCACTGTGTGTATACTGAATGTGAGTTAGATTAACAGGTTTTATGTTTCTGTAACTTTGTTGTAGTTTTGTAACCTTCCTTCCAACCTCTCTCTCTCTCCACCAATTCATCCTCTGTTTCTGGTTCGCTCTCTCCTCTCATCTCTCTCCCCTCCCTACCTTCTGTCTCTCCCTCTTTCTGTTGATGTCCACCCCATTTGTGTGTCTCCCTCCCTCCTCCAGTTAGTACCCGGGCAGAGGAGCTATGCTGGCCGCGAGCGAGGCCGTGGGAGCGGTGGCCGAGGGGGCGGTGGGCTTGGAGGAGCCCAAGAAGATGACCAGAGAGGACTGGAGGAAGAAGAAGGAGTTGGAGGAGCAGAGAAAGCTGGGAAATGCTCCTGCAGAAGTGGACGAGGAGGGAAAGTAAGCACAGCCATCCCTTTATTTCTTCCTCTCAAAATAAAGACTTTTTGACTTTTCCCCCCACCCCCTGCTAAAACGTTGATATATTTTATTATTAACCTTTGTTATTATTATTGGTTTCAATGTCATTATTTTCCCTTTTCTTCAACTTCGTTCTCCAGGGATATCAACCCCCACATTCCCCAGTACATCTCGTCGGTGCCGTGGTACATCGACCCATCAAAGAGACCCACCTTGAAACATCAGAGACCCCAGGAAGAGATCCAGGCGCAATACACCCCCATTGGAGAGTGGTATAAGAGAGGTGTCCAGGATGTGAGTAACAGTCATCTGCCTTTGGTCTTCACACATATCAATTTCCCTTTTTATTTAAAAACAAAGTGGGAGATTTATATATTGACTGATTTATTTATTAAAGCTTTTTCCTCCCAACTTTGCTTACACAGTGTTTTTCTGAGACTCACTGTAAAAGTTTTTTACTTCTTTATTCTCTCTCTCTCTCTCTCTCTCGTGCAGAAACCTGTTACTACGAAGTTCCGGAAGGGGGCGTGTGAGAACTGTGGCTCCATCACTCACAAGAAGAAGGACTGTCTGGAGGTGGGTGTCTGAAGTTTAGTTTGCGTTGTCCTGTCTGAATTGTCCTATTGGTATTTATTTATTTATTCAACCACATACACTGTTGTTAACATCGCCGTCCTCCCGGTTTCTCCAGCGTCCGCGCAGAGTTGGCGCCAAGTTCACGTGCACGGACATCGCCCCAGACGAGCACGACCAGGTGCAGCTGTCCCTGGACTATGATGGCAAGAGGGACCGCTGGAACGGCTACGACCCCGAGGACCACATGAGGATCGTGGAGGAGTACGCCAAGGTGGACCTGGTGAGTGCTCTGCCTGCCAGGTCTACAGCAGCAGCGGGGGCACGTGCCAGCGAAGAGGGGCTCCTAGCATTTATGAGCTTGTTGCGCTGACGTCAGCTCTCTCTGTGAACGTGGTGGCCTGTTAACACCCCCTTCCTGTCTTGGGGCTCTGGTATTTTGGCCTAGTGGGCTGCCTGTAGTCCCTTCACTGGATAATTCTTCTTCTTTTCATAAACACTTCCTCATTGCATATTGATCAGACTTTCATTTTTTTTTTTTTTTCCACAGGCTAAACGTACTCTGAAGGCACAGAAACTGCAAGAGGAGTTGGCCTCAGGAAAACTCATGGATCAGGCTGTAAGTGTATTGAATCATTTAATTTTTCTTATTTTCTTCATTTTTATGATGATATTATGATGATTGTCCTTCTACTGATTCTTGCCAGTGCGTAACGAACATTGGTCTGCAGGGATTCTTGTTGTAGACGGTTAAAATAGCTGCTCAGCCAGCAGGGTCCTGTTCCCTGTAAGTGAACCCCATAGTGCAGCAGCGTGTACAATTGTGGGCTTGTAGTATTGAAACGTTACAATGTCCTTCAACACCTATTTGAATAGTCGCAGACAACAGCAGTGGAATTATCAATAGTTAGAATATTTGTCATGCACATCCCTAGTTGTGACCAGCCTTGCTGAAGGACACCCTAAAAAAACAGCAAAGACGAACTCTCACTGCGATTGCAGATGCAATTTAGTTACTCAGTCTTATGCTTGTGACTGATTTTTTCAATGCAGACTGGTCATCTTATTCTTGCTTTCTATGTATTAATGTGTTTATGACTTTTTCACCATGTGTAATGTGCATGGCAGCATAGCCTTAACACTCACGTGTATTTAGTGAGCTGCCCAGTCAGCATGGTGCTTTTTAATGTCTGTAATGTTTGCCTTTCTGTTTTGTGCACGTTGATCAATCATGCTTTCCTTGCTGCAGAACTCAGCAAGAAAGCAGTGGGGGGAGGATGAGCCCAATTCACAGACAGTAAGACAGTTTCATTCAATCAAAACTTAAAACAGAAAAAATGTGTGCCTTAGAGAGAGATGGTGTCTAACAATGTTGTATGCAGGAGGTTGTTGCATGAAGATGTTTGCTCTATAAACTCCAGGGCCGGGGTGCGACTCGGACATGCTCTGTAGCAGAGAAGGTGCTGCTGAAGAGGCCCTTGCCGACCGCGTTGCCTGATTTCCTGTCTTCCGCTTTCATATTCAAGCCGTTACTCCCTGTCCCAGCACTTTGTCACCAGTGCAGGACTTGCCGAAGATCATTGATCTACTGACTTTTCTCAATGAGTCGTTGTTTTTACCCCCCCCCCCCCCCACACACATTTTATGGACTGTGTCAAATTCTTTAAAAGTGGAAGATTTTTAATTTACCTCTTACATTCTGTGAGGAAATAAAAAAAAAATGTCACTCAGTCCAGGCTAAAATGGGTTTGTGGAGGATGGTCAAGTGTTTGATTTGTATTGATCAGTGAAAACTGAGCAGAGGCTGGCATCCAAAGAATGGCTTTGTGAAACCCTGCCGTGACATATAGAGTATTGGCACTCCTTCACTTGGAATGCAAGTGTCTGTAGAATTGCAGACTGAAATGTGGGCAGGCCTGGTCTTAACCTGGTGCAGTCAGCTGGCATCTGTATTCATGTCTGATGGGGGAAGAGTCAATGTGTCCAGAAACCTCAAGAAAATATAAACAGCTGTTTACAGTGTGTGCATTTAAGCGTCTGTGTTAAATGACTGCATCTCTTGAGTCCGTGTGTGTCATTGTGTGTGTGTGTGTGTGTGTGTGTGTTTCATCGGTATGTGTGTCTGTCTCTCTGTTTCTGTCGGTGTATGCGTGTCTGTGTGTGTGCATCGGTGTCAGTCAGCCTGTCTGCATGCATGAGATCTGTTAATCAGACCAATCTGGTGTTCGCAGGAGAGGGAGCACAACAGCGAGGATGAGGACGAGGACAAGTACGCGGATGACATCGACATGCCTGGGCAGAACTTTGACTCCAAGAGACGTATCACTGTGAGGAACCTGAGAATCCGAGAGGACATCGCCAAGGTGAGTCCCCTTTGAGCGTCCGCTGCAGGGGGGTGGCCCATCCCGATTGACTGACGCACTATTACTGCACTCTCACAAGTGTTGCTCTTCTCTGATCTTAATTTTTTGTCTTCTGTGTGTCTCATAGTACCTTAGAAACCTGGATCCCAACTCGGCCTATTATGATCCCAAGACCCGAGCGATGAGGGAGAATCCCTACTCTAACACTGGGATGAACCCAGACGAGTAAGTAGTAGTAGTTAATTTACATCAGTTCAGACATGTGGCGTGTTGTATTTTCTCACTGTTTTATGTGTGCATGTACACCAATCAGCCATAACATTATGGCCACTGACAGGTGAAGTGAATAACACTGATAATCTCGTTATCAAGGCACCTGTCAGTGGGTGGGATATATTAGGCAGCAAGTGAACATTTTGTCCTCAAAGCTGATGTGTTAGAAGCAGGAAAAAAGGGCAAGCGTAAGGATCTGAGCGACTTTGACAAGGGCCACATTGTGATGGCTAGACGACTGGGTCAGAGCATCTCCAAAACTGCAGCTCTTGTGGGGTGTTCCTGGTCTGCAGTGGTCAGTACCTATCAAAAGTGGTCCAAGGAAGGAAAAGCGGTGAACCGGCGACAGGGTCAGGGGCAGCCAAGGCTCATTGATGCACGTGGGGAGCGAAGGCTGGCCCGTGTGGTCCGATCCAACAGACGAGCTACTGTAGCTCACATTGCCGAAAAAGTGAATGCTGGTTCTGATAGAAAGGTGTCAGAACACACAGTGCATCGCAGTTTGTTGCGTATGGGGCTGCGTAGCCGCAGACCAGTCAGGGTGCCCATGCTGACCCCTGTCCACTGCCGAAAGCGCCTACAATGGGGAGTGAGCATCAGAACTGGACCACGGAGCAATGGAAGAAGGTGGCCTGGTCTGAGGATCTGCTGCTAACGTCTTGGTGCCAGATACCACAGCACACCTTCAGAGGTCTAGTGGAGTCCATGCCTCGACGGGTCAGGGCTGTTTTTGCGGCAAAAGGGGGACCTACACAATATTAGGCAGGTGGTCATAATGTAATGGCTGATCGGTGTAAACCTAACCTATGCGTTGTCTCTTGTTGTTTTGTAGGGTCTACTATGCTGGGGACAACTTTGTGCGCTACTCGGGGGACACCATTACCATGGCTCAGACACAGCGTGAGTGACATAATGTTATTATGATTGTTAATGCAGTTTTACTGTCAGTGTTATTATTATTGCATTGTTACTGTGATTGTCATCGTTTTACCGGGACTGTGGTTGGTATTATTGTGCTGTTGCTTTTCCAAGGCAACCCTTGTTTGACCAGAAACACAAAAAAAAAAAAAAAAAAAAATCCTGAGAGAGAGAGCAGTGTCTGGCCATAGTTTGATCTTCAGGGGTTGTATCGGTCCACCTGTCTTGAGGACAGCCCAAATTTCTGCTGTTAACAGTGTTGTTTATGTGTGTAGTGTTTGCCTGGGAGGCCTATGAGAAGGGCTCAGAGGTCCACCTGCAGGCCGACCCAACCAAGCTAGAGCTGCTGCACCAGTCCTTCAAGGTGAAGAAGGAGGATTTCAAGGACAAGCAGAAGGAGAGCATCCTGCAGAAGGTACAGTGAGCCCTCCACACAGGAGCCCAAACCTTTGTTCAGGTCTTGTGCCACAGTAGTAATGGCTTGTCCCCACCATTTTGTTAGCCTGCATCAGTGTGTGTGTGTAACAGTGTCTCTATTGTCCCTGGCACAGTACGGGGGTGAGGAGCACCTGGACGCCCCCCCGCGGGAGCTGCTGCTGGCCCAGACGGAGGACTACGTGGAATACTCCCGCCACGGTGCCGTCCTCAAGGGCCAGGAGAAAGCGGTGGCACGCTCCAAGTACGAGGAGGACATTCTCATCAACAACCATGTGGTGAGCCAACCTGCATGCACACCAGGCTTCTCCACCACCTGTCTCAGTGTCTCTGTGTGTCTGTGTCCCACTTTAGCCTGTAAAAGTGGACTTGTGTTGACCTCTTTGCTGTTTGCTCTGGCTTTTGTCCTGCAGTGCATCTGGGGGTCCTACTGGAGAGACGGCTATTGGGGCTATAAGTGCTGCCACTCCTTCGTCAAGCAGTCTTACTGCACTGGGAGCGCCGGCATACAGACCAGCGTGAGTACAGAAACAACACTCTCTCTCTCTCTCTCTTTATGGATTACGTACATCTGTGCACAGTAGAAATGCAGCCCTCATTGAGTTCACTAGCGAATCTCAATGCTGGCCCGCTGTGACGTCGAGCCCTTCTGTGAGCATGGGCACTACGTGCTGCAAGCCTGAACGCGCCACTAAAGCGTCTGTGTGTCTGTGTTGGTGTTCCAGAGCGGCACGGCCTGTGCGCCTTTCGAGGAGGAGCTCATTGAGGAGGAGCCGGAGGAGCCCAAGACCCTGATGGAGGTGAGTTCGTCCTTTGTGTCTAAAACACATCCCTCAGCCTGGAAGGGGCGGCAGTAGAGCTGGGGGACAGACTTAAGGGTGTTGGATAACACGCCTCAGGTTTTTGAGGACTGATTTATACATCATGGGCGCAAAACCTGCATTGCTGTCGTTTCTGTTTTAGTTGCATTATTCTTTTTAAACCTTACTGTGGATGATGATGATGATTGTTATTCATTCAGATGCACCAAGAGAAGATGAAGCAGGAGAAGAAGAAAAAGAAGAAGAAGAAGAATAAGAAGCACAAGAAGCGAGACTCTGACAGCAGCGACTCAGAGGACGAGGCCAAGAAGAGGGAGAAGCTGAAAAAGGTAAGTGAATTCAGCATGCTCTTTCACCGATGTAGCGGGGGGGTGGGGGGGTGGTTTCCTTTCAAGCCACAACATATAAAAACAACAAAATCGGCAGCACACATTGGGTGATGTCAAAGTATGTGTCCACTTTACGCGTGCAGAACAGCCTACAGGTTTGTGTTCTTTTGGTCTAGGCCACGGGTCGGCAGCCCGCAGCTCTTAGCCCCTCCTCAGTGGCTCCCCGGGCTTTGGAAAAAAAAAAACAAAAAAAAAAAAACCGCTGCTAGGTTGCCTGTATGTTTTATATGTGTGGAGACAGACCAACTGTCAATCATGTTCTGTGCCAAACCCACTTCAGTCTTTCTAGCCAATAGGAGCAGACTCGCCTATTTTAACCAATAAAACTCCAGGCTCACATAAAACATCTTCAGCCAGTAATGGTGCAGTTTATTAGAAAGGGCGCTTCTTGTGTCTCTATGTATTCATATGGAAATTAAAATTAACATTAACATAGGCTCATTAATGAGAATATTAATAGTTAGAATAGGCAAGGCTTAACCACAGCTTTGCATAGAGTGAAATAAGCGGGGGCTACAGCTACCCCAAAATGTGTCTTGGCCCCCCCAGTGCAAACTTTGTATTTTATTATAGTATTATTATGGACAGTGCACAGTGTGGTGTTGACCCAAACATCTGTATATTTGAATGATAACAGCGAGTCGGCAACACTTACTGACATCGAAATACTTACTGCTAGTAATACAATTAGCATAATCTATATGACACATGCCAAGGCTGAAGTTCTTGGCGTTTTTGTATTAATTGTTAATTCGTTTGGTTAAGAGACGATGCTTTTGGCATTTTAACAGACTGTCAAATTGTATGTATTTTGATTAGGTTTAATTGTATTTAAATGGATATACGTGTTCGATTGGCTAGTGTTAGTGTGTTGTTTATTTGGCTTTAGTATGTATTGTTTAGTTTATTTTCATGTGTACATTTAATAAAATACAGTACATTATCCGACTTAAAGTAATTAGCTAATATTGCAATGATTTGCAAACAGGAAAGTTTAAAACCAAAGTCTTTCTGTATGAATGTTTTACACTCTAAGAAGTAAAGGTCCTAATAAGAACCTTTTAGGGTTCCGGGGTTGATACTGTGGAGGAACCCTTGAAGGTTCTTATTAGTACCTTTTACCAAGGTTACTTGCAAACAAGGATCCTCAAAGAACCTTAAATGTATCTTAAATCATGAAGAACCCAAAGGCTCCATAGATTGCTGTACGTGGCTGCGACAAAGAAAAAAGGATTATACCTCGCACAGAACTGGTAATTTTTACCACTTAACTTTCTTCCAAATTAAACCAGCGGTGCCCCTTCTTCCTGAAAATGAAACAAGCTGCAGTTGATTTCTATAGTTAGCCTATGATTGAAATAGGATGTTTCTCGATACTGCATTCTACAGAAATGTAAAGGCAAACGTATCAAAGTAATTTTTGATTTACTATAGTTATGTCAAGTTATGTCAACTGAACCAACAAAATAGGTTGTAAATGCTGCCCAACGAACAAACACACTGGCTACTAGGCTTACAACACATAGCCTACTAAAAACATGGTTCACTTATTTACTTTTGTTATTTTTTAAATCTATATTTTATTTATCCTATTATCAAAGTAGGCTTATTTTGATTTCATGGTCTGACACTTACTCAATCCATTTCACATGCAGTGCAGCCACCTTGTGGTAAACATATGAACGACAGCTCATTTAGGCAATCTGTAGTGGTGGTGGGCTAATATCTGTAAATATCAACTGCTAAATTATCTGTATTACCTGCATTAAAGGGCTCAAATATTTTTTGCGGCTCCAGGAAAAGTATTTTCTATTTTTTTTTTTTGTCAAAAATGGCTTCCAGTAGTAAAGGTTGCCGACCCCTGGTCTAGGCCAATGTTTAATTGGGTAATTGAGAGAGAAGACGGGAACAGAAGAAGAGAGAAATAAGATAGAGAGGGAGAGCGAGACTGAAACTGAATCAGAGAGCGAGAGCTCCAGTTGCACCAAAGAACCCCTCCCAAAAAACAAGAGGCTGCGTCCCCAGATCTGTCCAGTACTGTGTCTCCACTAACCCCCCCTGTGTGGTTTCCAGGCTCTGAACGCGGAGGACGTGCGGGTGAAGGCGGTGGATGCGCTGATGCTGATCGACGAGCGCAAGCGTCCCTACAACAGCCTGGCGGAGGTGCGCGAGCCCACCGAGGAGGAGATGGAGGCCTTCCGCATGAAGCGCCCGCGGCCAGACGACCCCATGGCCTCCTTCCTGGGGCACTGAACACAGATCACAAGGATCGGATCTGCTGCAGCGCAAAGCAGTCTTTCTAGGATCCAAGTTGTTTTTTATCTGTTTTCTATTTTATTTGAGCTAGGATCCACTTTGTAAATATAATCTGAACATGCTAGGAAATCTCTTCATTTGAAATGGCCTGTAGGTGTTTTTGTTTCCTACAAAGCAATTCGTTTTTTATGTATATACATAACTTGCAAGATTGAATGTAAAAAAAAAAACGAATAAAAGTATATGAAGTATATACAAAATGAAGTAATTTGGATAAGTTATTTATTTCTTAGCAGACGCCCTTATCCAGGGCAAATATAGTTGCTGATCAATGCTAGAAATTCTTACATTATTGATGTATAATTAAACTATTTAGCCAAGCAAAAGCAACACTTCAGTGTAGTGGGGCACTCTGGTGCTAAAGCATATCACAGGCTACAAAACATGTCATATGGGAGTGAAACGTGTCATACAGGAGCAAGAAATCCACAATGAAATGACATGGGAGCACATATTAGAGTAACAGCGGCATATATCACATACTGTATGACATGCATTCATCTTTGTACAGTAGTTTGAACAGTATTGCAGAGGAAAACTGAAACCGTTTACTTTTTTACGATTACGTTGCAGAAAGGTCACGCATAAATAAAAGAGCTGAAACCGGAGTGGAAGAGTCTCGCATGAATTTGTGTGAAGTGTGTCTAAGCTGGACAGAGGGGTTGGGTCTGTTCCTGCTCTTCCAGCTGGCGATGAAGAAAAACAATAAAATTGGCTGCGTTTCCAAAAACAGTCAAACTGAACACATCTGGTGCGCATTGCAGCCAACTCATCCCACCTCTGGGGTCTGTCGGAGCGCATGTGCTTCAGTCTTGTAGGGACAAGTACTGGTTACATAGGCTAACAAAAGCAGCAGGGCGGGTGTAAATATACTGTGTGTGTATCTGAACACACACGCATGTTAAAGGAATTAAGATTTAAAAAGTGCTTGTTCCCGCTATGACCAGCTCGGTGTTGTGTAAGAGAGTCGACGGGCACGACACACCCGACTGTCTTTAACTGACTCAATTCGCAGCATATGCGCCCAGAATCCCTCACTCATCATTTCCGAATCCCTTTGGCGCTGGATGCAAGAAAACTGGCTGAATAATGCTGAAAATATTTGCTGGCAAGGGACGATATTATGCAAAACAAAGAAAAGAAAAAGAAACCAGAGAAAGATAGGGTGGGATATATATATATATATATATATATATATTTATCTGCATTTCAGGTTCAAAGTAGGAGTGCACAAGAGCGCATTTGTGGGTGTGCGTGCGGGGATGTCCTGTGCGGCTGTATGGGGGCGCTGGGTCTGGGTCTGGGCTGAACCTCTGGGCTGCAGGATCTGAACCTCCACGGCCGGGTGACGTCGTCTTCTCGGGACTGCGGTGCTGGGGGGTGAGTGAGCGATGGTATCGGTTTGTACTGTTCGTAAGCGTGTTGCCTGGTATGGCGCCCAGCTGTTTTGAATGCTGCGGACATGCATGACCTGTGCGTGTTGTGAGGGCGGTGAACCTGCTCTCTGTGTTTTCCCTTTCAGATTAGTGATGTAATTAAACCGTGACCGGGTCTGTGCTGTAATGCTTCATCATGTAGTGTGCGTGTGCAGAGATTACTGTTAATAAAATGTAATGTTTGACAAAGCATGTTTGCATTGGGTTGATAGTAGTACTGCTCACACCCTTACAACTACTACTGTAGTATTACTTCTGCTTCTACTACAACCATCCCTACTGCTGCCCCTGCGGCTGCTGCTGTGATTTGTGCTTCTCTTAGGACCACTGGTATAGTCCTTGTGTTATATAGCCCTTCAACTCTAGGCTACTGGGAAATGTTTGTTTGCATTAATTCAACATCGTGGTACATGTATTTTCCTGGACTCGATGAACAACTTAATGTTTTTAATTAAAAGAGGAAAAGATTCGCTCTTCTTTTTTATTTTTGCTCATTTCGATGACGTATTGCATTGCATAATCCGTGTGTATCATTTTGCCCCTAAGCGTCACATAGTTTCACTCAAGTGAAACCAGTCACTGGAGGAGTTCGTCAGTTAACTGTTTCAGCGCCGGGAACCCGATTAATTAATGTATTCATTCAGTCATAAATAGATATATACTCCAAGTGTTAAATACACAATTGACCAGATCTGAAGACCATACTGTACTGGACTTTCTCTCTCCAGGACCAGGACTGGAGACCCTGCTGTACTGTACAGCTGCAAGTCACCTACACTAAAATGACAATATCCTTCACCAGAGAATGTTTTATCTTCTTTTCCTCCCCCTCCCTCGCCCCTCTCTCTCTCTTCCCAGCTCCCTCCTCCATCATGCTGTTGCACTTCACTCTCCTGGCCTGTCTGGTCCCGATAGCGCAGGCTCAGGTGACAAGCGGTGGGCACAAGAAGGGCAAAGTCTTCACCATCAACTCCTCCCAGTTGGTCTGCAGCCTTCCCGGCCCCTCCGGGCCCCCAGGACTCCCTGGCACCCCGGGGCCCTCTGGCAGCATGGGGAGAATGGGCTTCCCGGGGAAAGATGGGAAAGACGGGGAGGAAGGGGAGCAGGGTGAAAAAGGAGAGTCAGGTGATTTGCACAGACGGGGGGCAGAGGGAGAAGGGGTGGGGGGGGGGAAGAAAGGGAAGCTGAGGGAGAGAGGAGGAGAAGATTGGGAGGGGGAGGGGAAGAGGGAGAAACAGAGGAAAGGGAAGCAGTAAGTAGGAAGGTGAGGAAGAGAGAGAGAGGGAGAGAGACGGATGTTATTTATTTCCTGACTGATTTCTTTAATCCCTTTCCCTCTCTCTCTCTCACCCTTTCCCCCCCCGTTCTTCCCCACCAGGTGACCAGGGACGTGTGGGGAACCCAGGCAGGCCCGGTACCAAGGGAAGCCAGGGGGTGGTGGGCAAGGCGGGGCCTCGTGGGCGGAAGGGGCAGCGTGGGGACCGGGGGCTGGCAGGCATCGGAGGTGTTAAGGGGCAGGCAGGCGACGAGGGCCAAACTGGGCGGCCAGGGGGGTGCCTCTGCGGGGCCAACGGGGCGCGCTCGGCCTTCTCCGTGGCGGTGACCAAGAGCTACCCCAAGGAGCGGCTGCCCATCCGTTTCGACAGGGTCCTGATGAACGAGGGCGGTCACTACAACGCCAGTGCGGGGAAGTTCCTCTGCGCCATCCCAGGGGTTTACTACTTCACCTACGACATCACCCTGGCCAACAAGCACCTGGCCATCGGGCTGGTGCACAACGGCCAGTACAAGATCAAGACCTTCGACGCCAACACGGGCAACCATGACGTGGCCTCGGGCTCCACCGTGCTGCGTCTGCGGCGTGGGGACGAGGTCTGGCTGCAGATTTTCTACGCCGAGCAGAACGGGCTCTTCTTTGACCCCTACTGGACCGACAGCCTGTTCACTGGCTTCCTCATCTACCCTGACCTGGACACCCCGAGTGTGGCCGAGCCGGCCGAGGAGCAGGGGGAGGTGGGGGGGGAGCAGGAAGAGGCGATGGGAGAGGAGGGAGTGGGTGTGACGGCCCCCTCCAGTGCTGATGGTTTGTAATTAAAATAATGATGGCAAAGATATGATTAATAATAAAAGGTTTCAAGACTTGTCTCCTCTCTCCTGTCTCTCTTCCTGCTTTCTCTCTCTCTGATTAAAAAAAAAAACTGAAGATCACCTCTACCCTTCCTTTCTCCTCTCTCACTTTGTGTGCCTCTCTTTACTCTCATTGTCTCCGTTGCCCCCTTCGTCCTCCCTCCCCCTCTCTCTGCCCGTGTCTCGGTCTTCAGGGTGTGCATGCCCAGCACTGGGCTGGCTTGCTCTGCTGTTTTGCTCTCATAGGCGGTGCTGTTCTTGTGGCTGTTGTTGCGGTTGTGTTGCTGGGGCGAGCAGCAGGCCATGGGGACAGATCTGAGATTCCCTTCCGATTTCTCTCTCAATTTCTCTCAGTTCCCCTCTCATCCCTTTCCTCCCTCTCTCTCGCTTGCTCTTTTCCTTGTCCTCTCATTCTCCTGCAGTATCCCTCTTTTCTTCTTCTCTCTCACCCTGTCCCCTCCCTGCCTTTCTGTACACTTTGAAGGAGCTCTCTTTTCCTCCTCACATAAAATAAAATAATAGGTTACAATTTACAGTCTGCAGTTTGGACAGCTGGGGGCGCAAGGGATCATTTAAATGTCCGCCTTCACTATTTGAATGGGATATGGGATCTAAGACAACTACCACTTCTGCTCAAGGGACATATTTAAATACTTCATGCAAAAGTAAACATATAAACACTTAATTCGCAGGATATAAATTGTGTAGCTGTATTTCATACATATTAGAGAAGGCGACTTTCTATCGTTAGTTATCACTTAACACAATAATGTAATAACAGAGGCCTCACCAGGACTGGCACTGTTTTATAATCCGTACAATACACAAACAAAAAAGAAAAGTAAACTCGCTGAAATACAAAGAAATGTGCTATGATATTGTTTCATTTCTATTCTTAAAAGAAAAACGATATACCCACCAACTTATATACATGTTTTATCCGGTATCCTTCACTAACGGGGAAAGAAAATTGTTTAACAAAAAAGAAAAGCTGTAATAATTTAAATCGATGGTTTTCCAAGCGAAACACCTTGTAGTCCGTGGAAGCGCAGAGGACTACAGTTCCCGGCATCCCCCGCGCCGCGCCGCTGCTGTGCAGGTTAACTCGCAGCTCCTCGCCGCAGCCGGCCAGCGCTCCCACCGCACCGCACTCGCACGCAGCCGCGGCCACCACCGACACGGGAAAACAAGTGGGAAAAACACTCGAGCGACCGGGATAACGGCGCATTTCCACGGCCGGGGGGCTTGCGTGTTTCTCCCGGGAGGGCTGCGTGCGTTTGGTTTGTTCCCTGAAGCGGGAGGCACAAAGAAACTTCCCTCGGCGGATCCCTAATTTCAGGATGTTGCTCTGAGACAAAGAGGTCCGGAGAGCAGCTGTCTGGCTGGAGGTGAGCGGTGCGGGCAGCCGTGTTGCTCTTCATTTCTGTCTTTTGTAACTTTGTGGTAGTTTTTTTCGTGCCCCGTCCAGGTGTCCGTGCAGCCGCACCGCTAATTCCCAAGAGCCGAAGAGTTGAAATTGAGCCGCAGGAGCCGAAAACAGTTGTGTGTGTTGTTTGGCTGGGGCTGCAATTGCTTCTCTTTCCTGCCTCGCCAATAAGAGCTAGTCAAGTTATCGGTTATAATCAGATCAGATCTAAACAACAACAACAACAAAAAAAAACTTAAACTCAGTAGTTATTTAATTGCTGATAGTGTTTGTTGTGCATCTGTTTTGTGCATTGTGTTTTGCTGCAGCCGGACGCCTCAGGAGCTCCAGACATTTAAAAGGCTCTGGAGGGGAGAGGGGGGGGCGGGTCTCTGAAAGCTATACTTTTCTGGAGTTGAATAAAGTTGTCAAATCAATTAACTTATCAGTTTATCATCTATAATTGGCGTTTGTTGGGTTTGGAAATGAAAAGTGTGTTTGTGGCTCTTAATGGTTCTAGCACCGCATAGAAGATGCTTTATTTTTTATATCGGGCTGTTCGCTAATCTCATCCTCCCCCCTTCTTTGCATTTATCAGTTATGGAAGCGACATTGACCAGTGTCGTGCAAAATGTATATCTGAATGGGCAGCACAAACATTATTAATAATTCAAATTCAATTGAAAGCAACATCCTTTTGATCTTCGCAGGGGTCAAGAGTCTGGATGGGAAAGATGGAGCTGGAAGGACAGTGGTGGAAAGGCCAACTAGCGGCTGACATCCATCAAGCCCTGCGGATTAAGGTGAGTCGGGCTGGTCCGGTGTGTCGAGCCGCTGATGGCCGACCTCGGTGCGGAGGCGAGGGCGCATGCGTGCGTGCCTTGTGTTCCGCCACGCACGCCCCGCACGCCCCGGCCCTGCCGCCCCCCTAAGAGACTGCATAAACTAAACTAAAGGCAAACGCAGGTAACAATTATTTTAACCTCCAAGGAGCAGTGTAGACTGCTGTAGCCCATCGGTAAAAGTCCTAGACATGAAGACACTTCCCTTAGATCAGTGCAGATTTGTGGACAGAAACATATTCAGGTAAATACAGAAATTAATACACAATGTATATAAACGGTGCTAGGAATTATCGACATCAACTTGCAAACTGGGTATTTACACCTCTAGTCTTCAGCTTGGGTGACATGTAATTTAACTCTTATAATGACAGAGTAAGACACTGTGACGCTGCGGATCGCTGGGTTTGGGCTTGTCTTAGGCCGGGCTCTTGACCCAGGGTGCTCAAATGTTGCTTAAGAGAAAGCAACTCCGTGACTGGAGCACCTTATGGGATCCTTTCCTCTTAACTCCCCGCTTGAGTGTTGTCCTTAAGTTTTGGGGGTTTGCTTAAAGTACCTTAAACTCACTGTCCGCTCACTGGCATGTGATTGATACTCAGTGGATCCAGTGTTTTTATTTATTTAAAGACGGAGGAGGATAGAGAGGGAGCAGGGGAGAGGCAGAGTAAAGGGAGCGAGGCAGGGAGGAAGATGGAGACAGTTAGAGAAATACAGAGAAAGATGGATCCTGAAGAGAGAGATGTGGGTATAGAAGGAGCGAGGTGGAAAAATGGAGATGTGGCCTGTGAGGTGTGATGATCCGGACCCTACAGTTTTATGAGGGTGGCTGGGGGGGGGGGTCAGTGCAGCTGTGGAGAGACGTGTCAGCCGCTATTCTCACCTCTCTGTGGAGAACATTTTCTCTCCTCCCTGCCCCTGTTTCCCTATACCCCTGTCTCCGTGTCTGTCCCAATCCCCTATTTGTGTGCAGAGCAGTCTGTTGCGGCTCCTGACCGGTCAGTCTTCAAGCTGTGCAGACAGTGCACACCTGGGGAGGGGGGAGGGGGGCATCTGCATTTGTCCGTCCCACACCCTTTACTCAAGAATGACTCTAACAGCATTTGGAAAATAGCATTGTGTAAAGTTACAAAGCATAGGGTAATGAGCTACATCCGGCCCTGGCTGTGGCCCCGTCTACTCCTCCGGGTTTCAATCCTGTATACATATAGTAATGTAATTAATTTTTGAAGAGACTTTGAAGTGCTGCACAGTAGCACACCAGCACCTACAACAGGCAAGTTTATAGCTTTGTCAACAAACACGGGAATGGGACCAATTAAAAAGCCTGAATGTGGGTGTTATTCAAACATTTTCAGAGGGATTAATATCAATAAAGAAATGAAACTCTGGGTGTTCAATGAAAATTGAGCCCAACAACTGTTTGACTTTGGACAGGTGTGCTGCCTTGCATTAAGTAAGCAGCTATAGAGTGGTTCTGGGCCGACGACCTTGCTGTGTTGCGGCCGGTTTACTTTTTGATGAATAAACAGTCTCTCAGCCCGGGTCCAGACACAGGATATTATTCCTATCCCAGGTTGGCAGAAACAAAAACTAACAAAAAACTGTCAGAGACCCTGTGCTTTGAGGAAACTGACTCGTCTTTCTTTTTTCTTTCCTTTCCTTTTCTTTCTGGCTGTGACTCAGGCCCTTGGTGTGTCAGAAGACATGTTCGTTCTTTGTGTGGTTGTATGTATAGGTTTGTCATAAACCCTTAAACTAGTTTCCTTTGGAACAAGGGAGGAAGGGGAGGAGGATGGGGTGGGAGTGGGGGGGTCAATTCTGGGATGAAAAGATGGATACAATTGCCAGTGTGGTGCCAGAGGGCCTTTACAGTAACTCTAGATTATAATGAATGTAGCTAATCCCCTCGTGGGGAAATACTTAATTCCGATCCAGTGTTTCCATGTAATGAGCGTTCTAATGCAGCCCTCCACACAAGCATGAGCAGAACTGATGCAGGCCTCTTCTCTTAAACATAAAAATCTAAACTTTATAAACATTTACATACACATCCACACACTCCTTTGTGCGCTTGCTCCCTCACACACTAATCCAAGGCTGCGAAGGATTTGGAAAGTACGTTTTTCTACTTGTTGAACTTTCTTTAGAAATTACATTATTTTTATGAAATTGATAAAAATAGAGAAACCTCTGCAGTGTTAGTATAGGCATCTTCATTCCCAATGCTGTCTAAAAATAGAGGAGCTGTATAATGGGAGCGTGGGAGGCAGGGGTTCGGGGGGTTGGAGTAGCAGCTGTCTCCGCCAAGGAAAAGGTCATTCTTGTCATCCAAAATGTTCCGCTCCTTCTCTGTTTAATTTACTCTCCTTTCTTTCTGCGAGTCTGTCTCCCTGAGTGTCTCCGGACATTCCCCTAGCCCTGTGTGTGCGCCGCTCAAATGTTTTGTTATTGTTTACCAACATGATGGATGCTGTGATTTTCAATGAAAGTTTTATCCAGAACCTTGTGTAACCACTGGGAGAGACGGGAGAGAGGAGAGCGAGGCAAGAAAGGGAAAGAGATTTAGAGGAGAGTCATTCTGTGACCATCATTGTAGTGTACGACTGAACTGGGGCTCCAATTTAGTTTCTTTAATGCAAATACACCAACCCCCCCCCCCCCCCCCGCCTCCCCTCCCCCTCCACTTTCCTCCTGTCCTAATCGCATTAAATTAAGATCAAGCCTGCATTAATGTAATGATGCAGTGATAAAAGTTGGTAGCCATGTGCTGCCCTATCAGGCATGCAAATCGGCCTGGCCCCAACACACAGCTGTGGAATTCTCAATTACTGCTGCTCCGCCAGGCCCGCCACACGGCCTGGTAGACTGCACTCTCTCCTACTGACGGGAGGGGGGGTGAACTGTGGCGATTGAGGCGAGTCCAGGCCCAGCCAGCCACTACCAGGGCATCCCAGTGGCAGCTAGTCTGAAAATGTATAGCACTTATTGTTCTTAAGCCGACCTGATTTAAGGGCAACACTTGAAGGCTGAGGGGGTCGCAGACGGTAACATCAGTGCAGCCATGAAGTCCATCGCTTGTTTTCACGTTTGTGCACTTCAGTAGTGCTGTACAATGATATAATATAATATAGAATCGCAATTCTATTTTTCACTATGGTATCGATACTCTGACCTCTAGAATCTACATTTATTTCATGCTGGTACTGTGAGAAGTAATATTTGTGGTTGAATTAACACGAATGCAGTACTTGCCACAATCCTGTAGATTGCAGTAAGCAGGGGAGCCGCTGGGCAACCTGTGTGTATCGCAAGATCCAAGAGAAATAAATGAAGTCTTATTTTCAGGATTTAAC
Source organism: Amia ocellicauda (assembly GCF_036373705.1). Lineage (NCBI taxonomy): Eukaryota > Metazoa > Chordata > Actinopteri > Amiiformes > Amiidae > Amia > Amia ocellicauda. The sequence continues at coordinate 24,679,926 of NC_089860.1, forward strand.
AATCAAAATCAGCAAACGGAGAACACAACAAGAAATGTTAAATTGCCTTTGTGACCAAAACAGACCAATCAATAGGAACATGTTGTTTTTTTCTCTTGTGTATGCGGCACTTTTTCACTCCAGTAATTGTTTCCTCCATGTAGAAATAAGTTAAATGTAATGGTTCTACTGAAAATAACAATTACCACGTCTGGATATTGACGAGACACAATTAAAATAATGACTTAACACATGACACATTTACTCAAAAAGTGTGAAGGATAAACAGACAATTAGACAGATCCTTGTTGGTTTTTATGTGTGTGTATATAATATATATATAATTTCGGAGTGAAGTTTCCATGCTTTCCGGGTCCCTTCAGCCTTATCCAAACTCATTTGAGTCTCTTTACTGAGTCTCGCTTTGCTGCAACGAAAGCCCTTCTCTTAGTGAAGACGCAAATGATTTTCAACAACACATTTGGTGAAATCTGATTCTTTTGGGTGAAATATATTCAAAACGTAAAATTGTTCACAAATACATTGTTAGACTATATATTTCTGATCACTGACAACACTTTGCCAGTATACATTGAACTGACTTTTTCAAATACAGGTATTTATGTCATTAAAAAAAAATAACACCCTATGTGCAAAATCCAGAACAAGCGATCAGATAGCAGTAAAAAGGGATTATATTAAACTATGCTTACAAAATTCTTAGTTTTAATTTATTTAATTATGATTTAAAGTTGCAAGATGTCCTGGTATGCCACTAGCTAACTTGTCAACACATGTCCTCCTGGTTTTGAAAAAGTGTAGATAATGGTTTGCTAGCTTGTTATTTGTCCTTTAATGAAGTAGACTGAGGTTTTCAATAGCACTTCAGTAAGTATCACGATTCAATTGTTTGTATTGAATTGTAACGTGTATCGAGATCTACATTGTATCGCAAGGTATTTGCCAATTAATACAGAAAGGAGAACCTGCATAAAAACAATTACGCATACATTCCCTTTTCCTTTCTTGCATTCATTCCCTTCAAAACTTTGATTTGATGACTTTGCTTTTTCCTGTGCTGTTGTATTCCTCTGGCCTGACAGATGGGGGGGGGGGGGGGGGTCCTTATTCTTATGTGGTAAAACGTCTGTCTTCCACGCTTGTTTTTTTTCCACAGACAAGGTTGTTTAGGGGAAGAAAATTTAAATTATTCCCCACTCTGACTGAACGACTGACCGCAATTTTGTGTTCCGCCCCGTCTGCATAAATTAAGTTTTTCGCACTACTATACATTTTAACACAAGTTAAAGACAGCACATGGCTTGTCTGCCTGGGCACATGGCACTGGTTTCCACTTGTATCCAGTGGGACTTTAAATCGACACATTGTTTCTACTTCTGTGTTTTATGTATTAATTACTTTTAAACTCATTCTGAAGCATCTTTGTGTTCCTCTAAATGCGTTTATCTAACGATAGCCAAAGAGTACTGAAATTACCTTTGAAGTAGAGCTCTGCTCCTTCACAATGAACCATAAGCTGATCTCGGGGAGTGCTATTACACTACATCTAAAAAAAAAAAAAAAAAGCAAGCATTTAAAATCTATATACAGAGAACTCTTTTAATTAGCATTAAAACTCAACCCCTCCCCCTCCCGGCTGTCTTTGCTCTGCCAGTGATCCGTGATTTAAGATGAACTACCCGGAGCCCTGGTGTAACTGTCATCACTCGGCCCACTGACAGCACTCGGGCTTTGAAATGCCCAGAGCTAATTTAACATGAATGGGAAAGGTTCCTTGCTGTTTCAGTCAGGAAAGCCCAATCCTATTATGAGCACTTCCACTGCAGCGCCCCCCCCCGCCCCCCACGTCCATTCGGTTTCCCCGTGTCTGTCTCTCTCTCTGCATACCTTTGAGTGCACAGGCCAGTGACTCTTGCTGTAATGTGTGTTTTAGTAACAGCAGCTGTGTCTGGCTGGGGGCCAATTACAATGGCTTAAATTTCAGCTTCCAAACAATTAGGCAGGATTTTACTTCACAGAGATCAGAAATTTAGACATTTCTAATTTTAGCCTATCAACCTATGTATATTTATATATTTTTTTTATTCTCTGTTACTGCTGCTTATGCACTTTTTATTACTCGAATTCAAATTTTCATTTGCATGATGGGAGTGATCCAGTGTGGCCAATGCATTTTAAGCTTAAACATAAATGTAACATTCATAAAATACAAACTTAATACAATTAGCCTGACAATCAACCTTATATTATCATTATCACCTCCCTCTTTCAATACACATATGCCCCCCCTTATATAAACTGTTTCTAAAATCCCCCATTACTATTGATATTAGGATAGGTTTAACAGATGTCAAAACACATTGTAGACCAGGGGTTCCCAAGCTTTAGCTGCCCAAGGACCCCTTTGCAAACCAGATTCTGTCTGAGGAACCCCACCCACAAAACATGCTGCAATTGCCCTGCTATACTACGTTAATAAAAGGAAAAATTGAGAACATAGAACCTTATTCTTTGCTTGCCATGGACCCCAGTTTGGGAACATCTGCTGTAACCCATTCCTCAGCATCTTTGCCTACTACAGAGAAATTATTTTATTTGTTCAGTGTGGTTTCCTGAGAGGCAGCATCTAAAGGTACATCCAGCAGGAAACTTGTACTGTACTGTCCTTGCTGAGTCTGTTAGTGAGTCTCTCACACCTCTTGCCCCTCTCTCTCTGCAGGAACTGAAGCTGCCGGTGTACCGGGCCCACTCACCCCAGATCGGAATGCGCCGGTACTTTGCGGACCTACTGGCAATCCTCAGTAATCGGTACCAGCTATGCCCCAGTGCCCGGCACCTGGCCGTCTACTTGCTGGACCTGTTCATGGACCACTATGATGTGGCTGTTAAGCAGTTGTACATCATCGCCCTGTCCTGCCTGCTCCTTGCCAGTGAGTCTTGATTGTGTGCCATTTCTACTGTTGCTGATTTTACTTTCATCCAAAGGACCTTGCAGGCCCGATAATGCTGCTGTTATTGTTATTTGACTGAATATTTCATCCAATGACATTTATTTGTGTATTTTGTTTGTTTTTTGTGCATTCTGAGTCTATTGTTGTCCAGAGTCCCTGAGCAAACTAGTGCTTCACATTGTGGCATTTTTTTGTTGAGGGCTTTGTGTACGTTGACTTGCCTTCTAGAACTTCATATAAAACACTCTTGTGCGCTGGGGCTGGTACACTGTTAGGGTGTCTTTCAAGGCGCTATGGCTGGATTGCATCTTTAGAGCATTTTGGTCGATACTGAATTAAGTGCCTGCTTGACACGACATGCCGTGGAGGACATTGAGCTCTTAAGATGTTGTGCGGTCCCCAATTTACATACTGCAGTGCTGTAGGGCAAAACAACAAGGGCAGTGAGCAGCAGGAAGAGCTGCACATTGAATCCTCCATCCTGATGCATGCTGTTGCTGGTGTTGTGCCTGTGTAGTTAATTGAATTACTCCGTGGTGTTGTGCTGTGCTTTGAAGACCGCTTTCGTCACTCTGCCTGCTCAGTGCTTGGGTCCCACAGCACCACACGGGAAAACTGTTATACTTAACAAAGCATGAAATATGTATTGAAAATAAACAAACCATTAGGCGCATAGGGGAATTATTTCCATATGTATCAATTAAGAGTTAGTCAACAGGATAAAGACAATAATACATTTAGCACCTTGAGTATTTGCATTAAAAGGAATACAATATTAGGATGAATGGTAGGTGTGGGTTTTGGCTCAGGTTCATAGTCCCAGGTAAATGCAGGCTTTCGTTAAGGGTGGGTTTCCAGTTTCCACTCGGGTAACTGGTGTTGGCCAAAGTTGGGGATTGAGGCAAGCAGCATTATAGGACTGGGCATGAAGAAACCTTGATGCCTTAACAGACAGTAGCACTGTGTATAATTCAGCACCAGTGTGTTTATGAGTAGCTCCAGTCCCCCCTGGCAGCACTGCCCTCTTCCTCGCATTGTTCAGTGTAATTGCGCCCAGGGTTGTTGGGCTCCCCTGGTGGTGTCTAAACAGGAAGCTGTAGTGTAATAAAGCCAGTTCAGACAGCCTGGGGAGTAGGGAGGTGAGAACAGGGTGTTGGGTTGTTGGGGGGATTGGGGTTAAGTGTAGTGGGGATCTAGGTACTGGGAATCATGAGGTTTAGGGGACGGAAGTCTGGAGTATATCGACTGGAACGGAAAGGAAGTTTGTGGACTTGAGACAATACAGGAATACAGTTGAAGAGTTAGCAGTTGTAAAAAGGCTGCAGTCCCTTCATCATCCTCTGTGGGTGTTCGTCCTTTGCTGTTTCTGGAATGACCGCTTCTTCAAGGCTGAGGAAGGGGAGTGGAGGGATGGCTGCTCTGTGCACTCTTGCTTCTGTTGTCCCTCCACTGGTCTAGTGCTTCCCTTGCTCTTGCAACAGTTTCTGAGCAAGGTCTCATAGTGTTTGGCTTGTGGCGTAGGGAGGGATCAGGAAGGGCTGGGGGTGCTCTTGTGGTATTTGGGTGTCCCCTCACTCTCTCTCTTCCTTTCTTTCCCCCCACCCAACTGGTTATTGTTGCACTGTGTGTGTGTCTGTGTGGAGCTGGGAAAGAGCAGTGCCATTGAGGAGGCCCCTGGGGCAGACAAGCTGTGTGTGGAGGGGCACCTGCCATATGCTGCCTTAACCGAGTTCAGACAAAAGCTGCGCTGGGGATGGGGAGAGCGGAGGCGGGGGTTGGGGTGGCTGGCATGTCCCATACAAGGCAACCAATCCCTTGGGGGGACAAACTTTGAAAGAAATTTTATAACAATGTGACTCATAACTGCTTTAGCAAATGGAGGTGTTTCAGTTTGTTGTAACTTGTAAACACTGAATCGGATGTTTTTGGTGATGGTGGAGAGAAGCCTTGTAGCAGTGCGCGACAACACTATGTATATAGCAACTTCAATGATTAAAACCCTTCCTTGTGTCTCCATTGTACACTGCTTTTGGCATTCCCCAAACTGCCCTGCAGATGCTTTTCTCCCAAACGACCACCCACAAAATCAAACCTTATTGGCCTGGAAAATGTTTTTCATGAGTTCTTGGAATGTGCCGCTCGAGACCCACAATGCATCCTGTACTTTGACTTAAGGCCCTAGAATTGAGCCACTGGCCAAAGCAATGTGTCCTGTAGAGGAGCCCACACCCAGCCAGGAGCACCGGGGGCGGAGGGACACATTCTTTGCGAGTCGGATTGTGAGTTGTTTAGTAGGGGTTGTCGATTGCTGACAAAATTGTTGAAAGTTAAGCGGGGGGAAGGTATTGCCCGTACATCTTGTGAATAAGGTCTGGGTGATCACATCTTTCAAAATGGGGGAGTGGGGGGGGACATATCCACCCCCATAAATTATACCTATGTGTGGGTGGGCACATCTGGCCCTATCTAGAAGAGGTAGGAGGGACTGGTGAGAGATCCGGTAGACTTGCAGTGAGAAAACATTAAAGTTGAGACTCTAGGTTGAAAACTTGCTTGGAGAGCAGTATAAAATACAAGCTAAAGAATCAACAATGTCTGGAGCGAGTCTGAAAGTGCTTGTTGTTGCTGGTGTTGTGCATTTAACTGGGCGGGGGGGGTTTGCAGTGAAAAACCCAGCAGGGAGTCTGAGACTGCAGATTAGTGAGGCTGGGGTGGAGGGGTGGGGTCTGATGGAATAAAGGAGTTAAGCTACTCTACAAGGAAAAACAAAGTCTGTTGCCTGTAATTTTTGTTTTTTCACTGGCTTTCTGAGGTATCTTTCCTTTAACTGGCCTGATCAGTATAGAATTAGGCTAGTTACCGGTTTTCACAGATGGTGCAGAGAAATAATTAAATGCCTAATGGAGAATAGTATAATGTGGTGAAAAGATCTAGACAAATGAACACAAAGCAGTTCTGAAAAAGTGTGATTTCTGCTCCTGCTATTACATTTCTGCGAGACTTGTGATAAAATGACATGGTAGCTTCAGTACATGGTTTGATGTGGCCTACAAAAGGATTCTCTCCTATTTATTATCCTTCCTTGCCTTCTCCTCCTTCCCCAGTTGATTATTGAAGAATAACTTGTTGAACTGGGATGTAACCCTCCCTCTCTCTCTCTCTCTCCCTCCATCCTCAGTTACCAGAGAGGTTGAAGTTCAGAGGTTAGGTGTCTTCCAATTGTCTTCCACTCTCTGGCCTGTGGGGGAATGGAGAGCTGCCAGGATGTGGCAAATTTCACACTTGGTCATGAAAGGAAAGGAACCAAATTAAGATTCAAAAGAGGAAAAAAAAAACAAAAAAACAGCCAGAGTGATTCCTTTGGGGGGGGGGGGGAGCACTCTCCCACTATCAGTGCATGTACAAGAGCAGGATCATTTCAGTAGTTTTCCAATAGTTTTATTTATTTTTAATGTATTTTAAGAAAAGTACAATGTTTCAGAAGTCAGTTTTCAAAATAAAACCCCTAGATATGTCTGATTATTTTCTGAAAGTTAACCAGCTGACCAACTGTATGGTCATGTCTGCTACCATTTTGTTTCTGGATTAGAAAGTGGCACCTCTGAAAATAAGCCATGCGCCAGCATATAGTTGTACTTTGATTTGAACGAAACATGCAAAGTTTTCCAGGTCGATTTGTCTTGTGTTGCTCATGTGGCAGTTTCGTTTCACTGAGTGATTGTGGTGGAGCAGCAACAACTCTGGAGCTGCTAAAGTACAGCGATGCAAAGCAGTCCAAAATGAAGGGATGCTGGTTTATCTAGAGAGATTATCATTCCCCTTAGTCCTCAGTGCTGTGGGCTGTACTAGGATGCCATTGTCATGCAGGCTGTTTGGACTGAGAGCTCGTACAGTTTCTGGCAGCTGTGTGAAGATACGGTTACAGTGTTGGGGGATGGAGGCTGGCAGGGAAGGCAGCTCCTGTATCTTTTTGTCTTGTGTGTGTGTGTGTGTGTCAGTGAGTGAGGGTGTTTTAGAAAGTTGTGGTCTCAGGTTTCCTGTGTGCCCTGCCCTCCATCTCTGTATTTTCCCTCTCGCACCTGGGCTCGCTCTGCTTGGCTACTCTGAGACCTGTCTGTGAACTCCTCTCCTTTCTTCTCTTCTCTCTCCCCGTTCTCTTGCCCCATCTCTCTCATTCCCTCTCTGTCAATCTCCCCTCTTTCTCTCAGTTTCCCCTCTCTCCTTCTCTCTGATCTCTCAAGCACATGTGTGTGTGGACAGGCAGTGGTGCAGTGGGATGTGAGCCTAATTAAGCTCTTCTGCTCCTCCACGGGTCACTTTTGGTTTTCTCTATCCCAAACCAAGCAGCCCTCCCTCTGGTCCTGCCTGTGAATTGCCAGTGTTTTCTGGCTGCCCACTGTACAGGGCAGTGCGGCTTCTGACTTTTGACTTTTTGCGGTGCCTTTTGTCTAACTGCACCATGCGTGTCTGAGAGCGACAGTATGCATTCCAGGTGATATGAAGTAAGTAGAATATAATTTGGGAGCGAACACGCCTCTCTACAGTCACACACACACAGATGAAGCTTAACTATAGTCATCACAGGCTGGCAACCGAAGTGATGGTCATATCTATAACATTTGGAGGAGAGATCTGGGTTAAGAGCTCATAGGAGGTGAAATTAACCTTTTTGTTGACCTTGAATTCCTCCGTATGATTATTGCATATAGAGACTCATGCGCACGCACACACACACACCAACCCACCCATGTGCACGCATGTACACTCCTACACATGCTCCTCTTATCTCCTCTGGCAGTTACTATAGGGCTAATCCAGGTCGGCCCCTAGAGGAAGCTGAAGTTGTGGAGGGCCAGATAGTGCTGGACAGAGCTCGGTCACTGTAGCGGGTTTCTCTGAGTGACTGCACGGGCAGCTCTGGAGGCCCAGGCTAAGCTGATTTGTGCTGACAGGCTCTCGGCTGAACTCCGCACACCCTCCTAGTCCGCAAGCTTACTGTACTCCAATTGAGGTTACATTTTTATAATTGTATTTCTGATATCGGCTGCAAACAGATTTTGGGATCTGTTCTTAAGTTTGGTCTCCTGTGTTTATCTTATCTTCTGAGCCCATTTCTGGTGTTCTGGTGGACAGTTTTTTGTTTTTTATAGCTGGCTTATAAAATATCACCACTGTTTTTTACACTGGGGACAGATGTTGCATACGAGGTCTTATGCATTTCATACCCTGAAGGCGGTTCACTCTCCCAGGTTTACTATAGGCCCTACAGAGGAAAAATAACATGCAGTAAGAAAGAAAAGGCTAAAGGCAGATTTTATATTTGACAATTAGACTTTCCCCATCTCTCTTAATCAAAGTCTATTGCCACATATTACCATTTATTTACCAAGGCTGAAGGTCAATATGATGTATTGTCGTTGACAGACCTCAGGCGGAATCTTCAGCGAACGATATGCATGCTGGGAAAGCTGTCCAAGATATCCGTAAAGTCATGGTCTGTGATTGGGTAAAAAAAATCTCTAGGCTGATGACCATAGTAACGTCCTTTCCGTTGGTCCATGCCCTTGTTCTGCATTTGTGCGTTGGATTTCTAAAGCCAGGAAGTATGCGATGTAAACAAAACCACACGTTTCTTTTCAGCAGAATCTCGGCTGCGCAGCTAAAAAAAACATACGTCTCTATCACAAATAGTTTCCCCCGTGAATTCATACTTTGTAATTGATGCCCCATGCTGTGCATGTTTCTATGAGAGATTATTATGGTTAGTTTCACATTCGTGTCTGCATGCACAATTCAGAACCTCTTAAAACCTACTAATATCATTTGAAATCGATTATTTCAAAACTAAATTTGTTAAACTAATAAGGGCAAGATCACTAGCCAGCCCCCTTTGTGTTGGTCTGGGGGGACTTTTTTTTTTCCTGGGCAGGGGTTGCTGGTGTGGTACACGTAGCAGTGGCTGGGTCAGTTTGTGTGTGTGTGCGTGCGCGGCTGTTGGTTGACTGGGCAGTCTGTGTGTGCGGGTGTCGGTTGGGCAGTCTATGCGTCGGTCTTTGTGTGTACGCTGGTCGGTCTGAACTGCTTAAAAACCCCTCTGTGTATCATTAGCATTACAAGGATGCCCCGACAGCAGCCCCCCTGTTCTTCCCCTGAGGGAGAATTAACAAGAACAGAGGCAGTGGAGAAGGGAAGGGGGGGTGGCAGGGCTGTAATCTGACCCCACACTGCCGTTGGGGGTGTGCAAGTCTCCAATCTTCCTTAACATGGGTTAAGAGGCTACTGAACAGTGCACCCCTGAGCTTCAGCTGCGAAGTCTGGTTGTGCAGGTCTCTTATGCTGGCGAACGAGCTCCATTTGGGAGCTTTGAACCCGAGCTTGTGATGCTGTTGAAGGATATGGATATGGTGGTGGTGTCCTGCTTTGGTTGTGAGACTTAAGTCATTACAAATACCCTGCTCTGTGTATTCTGAATTTTTGTTTTTTTGGTGTGGGACAAGAGACGTTCTCAGTCAACTAATCAGTCCCATGCACTCTCCCTCTCTCCCCGGCCAGGCAAGTTTGAGGAGAAGGAAGACCGGGTGCCCAAGCTGGAGCAGCTGAACACGCTGGGCTTCATGTGCAGCCTGAACCTGGTGCTTAATAAGAAGGACCTCATCCGTATGGAGCTGCTACTGCTGGAGACCTTCAGCTGGAACCTGTGCCTGCCCACGGCCGCCCACTTCATCGACTACTACCTCCACACCTCTGTACAGGAGAGCGACCTGCACAATGGCTGGCCCCTTGCCTCCCTCGCCAAGACCAAGGCCTTCATGGAGAAGTACACACACTACTTCCTGGAGGTCTCCTTGCAAGGTGAGATGGGGAGGGGGAGAAAGAGAGGAGAAAAATAATTGACATGGGGATAGTGTGAAAGAGTAAGGTGTGGGAGGTTAGGTAGGCTTTAGGTATGCGTCTAACCTCTCTTTTGCCTTCTCTCAGATCACGCCTTCCTGAGTTTCCGCCCCTCTCAGGTGGCTGCTGCCTGCATTGCCGCATCCCGGATCTGCCTGCAGATCTCCCCCAGCTGGACCACTGCTCTGCACCTCCTGACCGGGTACACCTGGGACCATCTGACACAGTGCATCGAGCTCATGCTGCTGTAAGTCTCCCCCTCCCGACGTCGCCTGTGCTTGTGTTCATTCCTCTCTCTCATTGCTCTGCTCCGTTGATGGATAAACAGATTAACCAATGCCGTGTTCTTCGCTGTCCTCCTGCAGCGCCCACGACAACGACGTCAAGGAGGCCAACAAGACCAAACCCACACCGCCCGGGGCCGTCCTGATCTCGTCACTACCGCCTCCTCCCTCGCAGTCCACCCCCTCCGCGCTTGCCTCGACCCAGAGACCGCCCTCTTCCTCCACGGTCGTCGCCACCACCTCCTCATCTTCCTCCACCTCCACCCAGCAGCTCCTGTTCCAGCCATCCAGCTACCCCCACCTGGCCCCGCACTCCACGCCCCTCTCCCAGCTGCACGCGCTGGGCGAGTCCCCGGCTCTGGGGTCCGTGGTCTCGCGGGACTATCTCCATTCCCACCGCTCGGGGCTGCTGTCGGGGGCCAGCGGAGCCGGCACCTGCACCTTCCACTCCTACCCCGGCCTACAGGCCAACCTGCAGCCGGGGGTCCGAGCCCTCCCCCTCCCCACGCCCCTGTCCATGCAGGTCGCCATCACCACGGAGCCCCGGCACTGTCTGTCCGTGGCCTACGGCGGAGCCTACCTAGGCGCGCACCACTCCTTCGCCGCCGGCTGTTTTGACAGATGACGCCAGAAGGAGAACAACAAACTGAAAAAGGGGACCTCCTCCTCCTCCTCCTCCTCCTCTTCCACTGCTGCCATAGCCACCAGCGCCTCCGGAGGAGGCCGACGGCGGAAACGCAAATCTAACAAGGGAGGAGGAGGAGGAGGAGGAAGAGCCGGTGGCACTGTCACAATGTCGAGCAAAGCAAGCCATTGATACCACTACTGCTTTTGGTAGCATTGGGGTCTGGGGGGAGATTTCTATTTTGTGATGATTCTATAAAACACTTAAGGCTTTACCATCATCCTGTATTTTTTTATTTTTTTTATTTTTTTAACCAAACAAGATCCTAAGGACTATTTTTGATGAAGTGATGACATTTATTATCATTGTTATTAAAATCCAGCACATGGTTACACAGCTCGCGGATAACCGGCCACTACTGGGACACCCCCTCAGGACTGGACTGAGGCATGGCTCCTCTGGGTGCTGCACTGCTGAGGTGTGGTCAGCTTGGATTCCAGATGAGCGGGGTAGTCTGGATGGGGAAGGGTGGTCAAAAGCAGCATGTTGCGCTCCAGGAGAGGCCAGAGTAAGTGGGAGTAGGGCTCACTGGGGGCTCCACAGTGTCGCTCAGGAAAGACCTGGGAACTGTTGCAATCGACAGATCTAGTTGAGTCCAGGGGTTGTCCTGGAAGGGAGTAGTGCAGTGGAGTACAATATGCTACAGTCCAGTACATAATGGGCGGTCCATTCCACTACAGTCCAGTACACCTGGGGCAGTGCAGTGTTTTTCTATACATTCCCATCTTCCCTGCACTGTGCTTGACCTGCTCAGAGCTGGGAAACGAGAGCTGCACATCTGTAGAAATGAGAAACTCGGGAATTGATTCCAGAAACTGGACCCTGCCGGCTGCCTCCCGTTCCCTCCCGCTGTCTCCTGCACCTGGGCTGCTCCACCACCCCTACCACTGGGGCTGCAGGCTGCCGGTGGACACGCATCTCTACGCGAGAGCTCCTCTGATTCACTGCGCCGCCATCTTTGCTGCTTTTACTCGGCTGCATTCGCACGTCCGAAGGGAGCATTTGGTTCCACGAGTCCAGTTTTATTTTTGTTCTCTCTTGGTATACCGCCCTCCCCATCTCTCGCACGGTTTCTCAGGAATGCGTAAAGAGCGCACCCAAATTCACCAGCGAAGAACCTTGAGGGAGGTTGATCTGTCTGAGATTTTTGCCATTTCCTGGCTTTTTTGTTTTTGCTCACAACTAATCCAAAAATTTGATTAAAAAGAAGAAACTAAATACAAAAATACCTCCTGTGTTGCTCAGAGAATAGAACTTTAAAACAAAACGATTAAACAATGGAAAGAGGCCAATACAAAGGAATCCAGTCCAGTTTAGCAGAGGATGACCTTGGTTCTTGTGGAACTGTCTGAGAATCGAGAATCTTCCCTGGGCAGAGACTTCAGTACATGCATAGCGTTGTTAAAAAGGCCATTATATTTTCCAGAGGAATCCTGTCTTTGTAAGTCTTCCTCCTTGTTTTTCTGCGTGCCACACACAACCTGTGGACCTCGCTTAACCCTGAAAGCCAGTTTATTTTTTCTGTTTTGTAAAGAACTAAAAACTATTGCATCTGAAGCTTCCTGTTCTCCTTCATCTTCCCTTCCCCTCCCTGTGTTTCTAGCCGTAGAAGGATTTGGGAATTGTAGAACATCAAGAACTTTTTTTTTCTCTTCAGAGACGGGTTCAAAGACACCTCAGTGTAATGCCTTAAAGGACTGCGTGTGCGTGTGCGAGAGCGTGCGAGAGCGTGAGTGAGTGTATGAGAGTTCCTGGAGGGGGGGCGGAGGCGCATGTGGAAGTTCAGTTAGTTTCCTCACAAGACCTCCAAAACTGAAACTGACACTTGGAGGACACTGTTCGTGATTTTTTATATTGTTGTTGTTGTTGTTGTTGTTATGATTATTTTATTATGATGATTCCCATGCTGCTGCCTTACACCATGAACTGATCGATGTATTGCTGTGATGATTCCTACCCGACTTGTTTACAAGAGCCGCTGTATCAGGGACTGACCGATTACTTGAAGACGATGCCATTGAGTCGTAGCCGTTATTTATGTTTCTGAAGATGTTCCTCCTATATATTTTTTTTGCTGTTGTAGTTTTGTAACCATTCTGCAAACACTGTCTGTGATTAACCGCTACTTCTGAGTATATTTATCATTTAATTTGTTTTCCCCTGATCTGGGGGGGAAGACTGCCATAGAAGGATGGATCTGGATTTCATGTTTTTTTTTTTCATTCTTAATCCCCCTTGATGATCCTAAAGACTTTAAAACAAAAAGGGGCCAGCTTCTGAAAATCTGGACAAAGAGGGAGTAAAAGTATTGTTTTTTTCTTGTTTTTTTTTTAATAAAACGAAAAAAGTGAAAATCTACTTCTGTTGATAAAGACGAGCTCGGAGCTGCTTTAGGTAAAGTTTTTCTGATTTCGGTTTGATGAATCTAAATCTCCAGTGTCCTTCCGAGGCACTGGGGCTGGAGGCTTCAGCAGGGGCCCGATGTGAGTGCTTCTTTTAAGGGCCAGCTCTCTGGGGCCACATCGCAAGTTTAGATGACCCCAGGTATTCTCAGGTGGGGGGTGGGGGGTCTACGAGCTCCTCCTATAACATCCTGTTTTGGTTCTGTTTTTTGTTTCTCATGATATGCTCAGTCTTGGCCTGTGCCACTTTTGAGCGGTCCACCAAAGCGATTGACAATGTATGCAGTAGGACACCCAGAACTCTGGTTGGGGGGGATGGAGAATTCTCATGCCCCCCCCCCCCATTCCCAATCTGTTTGTCTCGAGCCCTGGAGATCTTAACACGCCAGCCTCACCCCCCCCCCCCTGTTTAGGAAGATCTGAAGGGGAGCCGGGCTGGGCTTTATATTCTATCCATCTTTCCTTCCTTCACACCAGCCTGTGAGGGGAATGGGCCTGCCCATCGAGGGACAAAGGGAGGGGAAGAAGCTTCATAGCGTATCCCCGAAGTTTGAACAACCTTTTCAACTAACACCATTCCCAGAGAACCGCAGTGATCTGTATGGTCATTTGTTGTTTTGTGTATTTTATTTATTTTTAAGCTTAGAACAGAATGCAAAACAGTATTGCAAGTGTATTAACTGGATTAAGATTCAAACTTCAGTTTTATTTATTTTTTCTCCCCCCCCCCTCATCTCTGTACTCCATTGTTAACTTGCATCCAGTCTATTTCCATAATTGTTTTTTTTTTTGTTTTTTTAAACATTGTGGTTTGCCGTCAGAAAGCCCTGTTTTAAACCATTGAGAGGATGTCACATATTGCAGCCTGTATGAGTTCTGTGGTGAATGTCAGACGCCACCAGGATCTGAGATTCGCACAGGGGCTCGGTCAGGGGCTGCGGTGTCTGTTGGCTTTGGTTGCAAACCACCCATTTCGCAGGAATGTTATTGCTCTAATTAGCTGATTAACCGGGTGAATTAAATGCATCTCCAACACAGGCTGCCAATGATGCTACAGGTAGTGGTGTCTTGAATCAAAATAATCTGTTAATTCATTAACGGGAAAGTGAACTAATGAAGTCCAATTGATAATACAAAAAATGAAGACCCCATGGCCCCTGCAGGAGCTGGGTTTGAGCACCCTGGTGCAGTGCTCAACAGATCTGATGGCTCCAACTTCACGTTTATTTTTTCATTTTTACCCAATATTTTGTTTGTTTTTTCCCTTTAATTTGTTGTGGTTTTGGTTTCGGAGATGGAAAGAACAAACGCTGTGAGGCTCCCTTGTCTTCTAACCACAAAGTGGGCCTCAAATAAAGACAAAATGGATACAGAGATGAAAGCCAGTGCTGGAGTTTCATTGTTTGGGACGTGCGCTTGGCCCTTAAAGGATAAAATGTGTTAAACTTGTCAGGAAATACAATGTTGCTGTTGGGTGTTGTTGGTGGAGGATCCTGGCTCCTTCAGAAAGATCATTTGTAACATTTAATTTTTCATGAGGTAAGGGGTGGCTTTCAGGTCCCTGACCCTGAAATGTAAATGAAAGGCAGTCTGTGTACCTTACAATCAGACTCCCCCGCTCCCTCCCCCGCCCCCATTCCACAGCAACGCAGCGGAATACAACACAATGGGGCAGATTGTTATCCCTGCAGCTCTTCCTCTGACTGCTGAACAAATACAATTTAAAGTGCATTCCACCAGGGGAGGGCGGGGGGACAGGGGGCACTGGTGAAGACCGAGACTGAGATGGATAGATAGTGGGAAGGAGGAAGGGAGAGAATAGAGGGCTGAGAAGTGGACTGGGCGGTCAGATGACGAGTGAGGCTGAAGGCACTGAGTGTGATGTACCGTGGCCGATTTATACAAACATTTTTCAGATCTTTGTTTAATTTATCTTGCAGGGCGCTGCACGTTTACTCAACCCTTTGGAAGATAGTTGATCACTTTCAAGAGTTCAGTATCTTTCCAGTGTCCCCTTTTATAGAAATAAATGCATTAAATAATGATCAAAACTGCCCCAACTCCAAACCAGTATGCACCCTGGGTGTGTTCAGGTTCCTGCGCTGGGAAGCAGTGTCTGTCAGGGTTGGGTCATTGTGGATTTCTCCTTGTGGTTCTGCAGGCATTCCCCAGCTCCAGCGACCATGACCGTCTACTGTAAAACACAAGGGTTCCCAGGCGGAAGAAAGGAGTTTCAGTTTCAACTCCCACAAACAAAACTTCACCCTAGTGTGTGTGTGTGTGTGTGTGCGTGTTTTAGGGCAGTGTTGCCTAGGGTGAAACAATATCTGCTTTCCTGACAGCTGGCCTTTTTTTGGGGGGGGGAAATCCTGATCTTGGTTTTGTTCGTTTACTGCCAGGGCCCTGGTCTGACAGTCCTGCTCTAGCAGTGCCAGGTTCTCTGTGGGTGACGGCAGTACCAGGTCTTCAGTGTAGATGTCCAAAGCAGTGACAGACATGTCCAGTGCTCAAGAACAGGGCGCTGGGAACAATAAACACATACATTTTACACTTTAACATGTATTTACAGACACTGTGTGACTCACTCTCTCATGCAAATGCTAAGAAAAATGCATTGTAGTATATAATGCCATGTTGTTTGCAGCCTTTCTGTTGTAGGTCATCTCCACCATTGTGAGTTATACAGTTATTCATGACTGACTCAATGCTGCTCTGTGTCAGTGGGGGGGGGGCTTGTCCTCAGTCCTCCTTCGTGACGCTCGCAGTGCTCTGGGATGCAGGGCCTGACACGTCCACAGCTTCACTCACAACTTCCCTATGGAGAAATGTCTGGTCAGGCAGTAAGCAATATTTCTGCAGATTGTAGAGCAGGATTTCCCAACCTTTTCCACCCTGGGTCGCACCTAACATGAAATCTTGTGCAGCACACCAACCCCCCCCAAATTAGAGACTTTTAAATCAAACTGGCTGTTCATTGAGAACCCTTGGGCTTGACTGAAGTATAGAGCAATGTCACTCCGGTAGGAACTCTCTTTTCCCTTTGTAGATCATTTTTTCCTTGTTTGTGTCTTTCATAGATTTCCACAACATACTAGAACCTAGACACTGGTATGTATTAATGACTGCCCAGAGACTGACTGATGCAGTGTAAGGAAGGCCTCTGCTTTCCATTTTTTATTTTGGGTGTTAAACACATTGAATATCAATCTGACTACTTCACATAAACCCATACATTTTCTTCTGCATATTTCTGTTTGGATTATTGTAGTTTAAATAGGAGCTGGTTTTCCAGATCTGGCTGCTTCTCTTTAAGCCAGATTGTGTATAAACCTCCACCTACACACTTGAACCACAGAGCGTCACAGTGTTCCTCTTTGACTGCAAATGGCTTAATTACAGCGATCCTTAACTTAATTGGCCATTAATTAGTTGCTCCCCCAGGTTCCTAGGCGATTATTGGCTTGAGGATGCGTGTAAACTGGATTGTGCTGCCCTGGTCTCGTTCCTGAGGGATGGTGGTGCGTTGGTTGGTGAAGCGCGTGTGGCAGGAATAGAGAGGGTGGTGATGGGATATTCCTAGGTTTGAGGAGCTCTCTTGATTGGTTGGCTGGGGGTTCCAGAGCGCTGGGTGACCTCAAGGTTCCACCCACAGTCTTCAGAGCCTCGCATCGACATGGCAGCTCTGAGAAAGAGACGGATGGACAGAATGGGGAAAGCCTCTGTGCTCGTGCTTGTGTCACACCAGGGGGGAGGGGGTTGGGGATACTTGAATGTGCACACGGAGTTGCCCTGCTCTTGCCTGATAAAGAGAGGGGTGAGCAGTCAGCCCCTGAACCATTCACACAGCCTTTGTTTGCAGAACTTGGAAGAGGAGTGCTGATGTTGGGGAGGGAGGGGGAGGTTGGGCTTCCCTTTAATTTGTGTGTGTGTGGGTGGGGTGGGGTGGGGGGGGGGGGTTATGGGTATGTAATTGAATTCACACCAGAATCCCCCCCACACACACTCTCCCCCATCTGTCACCCGTTCATTTCTCCACTGTGACGGGTGGCTGACGGCACGCCGAATACAAGAACAGTTGTAACACAAGCATGAGCGCCTGGGTCCACTGATCAGGTTGTGTATCTCATAAATACGGCCGCTCTCTAAGTCCAGAATCTCCCAGCAGGGACAAAGCTGGACACGTGCGGACAGTTTGTTTTCTTTCAGTGTAGCTCAGTGTTAGCAACAAGAACTTCACCCTCAAAAGAGCTGATTGAGAAAACTAAAAAAGAAAATGGGAAAGCGGATGTGTAAGCTATGCTTGCAAACTTTTTTCTTTTTCTTTTTAATATAAATGTGATTGTAATAGAATCTCTATAAGCTGCTTTGATATTGTGGTTTTGTTTGACCACTTTGTTTGAATCCCAATCCCTCTCTCCCCCCTGTAATCGCTTTAATCCAAACTCCAGACAACACAAGAGAAAATCTCATTAAATCGAATAGATGGTCTGAGCAGGAAAGGAGCGCCCCCGTGTGGTCATGTTGGATATATATACTAACTGAATGTATTATTGATAAAGCGTCATTTTAAAATACTAGACCAATGAGCAAGAACCAGACTGAGGACACGAGGAGCTGCGCTAAAGTATTTTTATTGCTGTTGTTTTCTGGCAGGGGGACACAGCTGGGCTCGGCTGGGTTAGATCTTCTTGCTGATCCTCTTCATGGTCACGGTGCCCTTGGCGCCACTGGCAGTAGAGCACTATAGAGGAGGAGAGGGAGGAGGAGCAGGGGGAGAGATGGTCAGCCTTGTCGGGAGCAGGAAGTGAGTGCCACACTGCCTATAAGCTTGTGGTTCATAAGAGGTGTTTCTGCATCCCTTTAATAGATCAATCTCAGCACAATGCTCAAATGTATCTATGTGTCTCTTTGTGTCTGTGTGTGTTAGTCTGCATGTGTGTGCTCTCTCTCTTACCTCGACCAGTTTGCCTCCAGAGATCTCTGCTGTGTGGTGGTACTTAGGGAAGCGAACCGTAATCTTGCCCCCCTCCATGGTGACAGTGGCCTGGAGAGGACAGGAACGCAGACAGTCACACTCCCCGTCACTTATTAGCTATCAGCCATGCAGGCACACAAGCTCCAGAATGTGGCCATTACTCATTGGCTCTGAGAGCGAGACCTGCACGATTTACTGATTCCACACTGGACAAAATCTCAAGAGTGGGCAGTTGGATTTTGGTCATGGGGAAAACTAGGACCAAAAACTTTCTCCCAACAGCTCACACTGGATTAGAGAAGTATAGGTTAACTGAAGAAGGACCTCTGACCTTGAACTTCTTGCCAGCCATGGTCTCCATTTCGCTCTCCTGGTCGATGGTGAACTTGTTGGTCATGGTTTTACTGGGGTACACCTGCGACCAGGTGAACTCGTTGCCGTTCTGCTCCACCTCCGTCACAATGCGGAAGTTGCGCCCCTTCTCGATGACATCATCGGGAATCCCTGGAGCGGGAAGCAGGAGGGGAGATGCAGTCACAGTGGGACACAAACCAGACAGATGCACAGACTGACAGATGCACATACTCAAAGACAGACAAGTTCTCACTGCACCGACAGACTTATGGACACACGGACACAGAGATCAACAGTTCTGCGGTCCAGTCTGGCTGTTGACCTGCAAGCTCCTGCATCACTCAATGTTGTGTGAGAGACGGCTCCACACCATTGCTTTTAGACTCAGACACAGTTGGCGTTCACTTTGCAGACAATAGAGAGATGCAGGTTTCTTTAACTACAATCTGTATCTCTCCTCAGTATCTCTTCATACAAACTGTCATGAGACAGACAATGAGAGGCAGAGACAGATACAGCATTGCGATGCCATTTAATTAAGTCTCTTGCGGCAGACTGACAGCATGCTCTGAGATGCATATGAGCCGGTTTGCATTTACACATTCACTCACTCACTCTTACTCATTCATTCTCTCCCTCTATCCCTCCATCTCTTTCTTTGCACTCATTCTTGTGACTCTTGTGCGTTTCCCTGCGGACCAGAGTGGAGGGTCAAAGAAGCTTGCCTTACCGATCAGCTTGAGGAATTCATCGTAGTTCTCCTGGCTTTCGATCTCATACTTCCCAGTAAAGGCCATGGCGTCAGGGCAGTGCTGCACGGGTTCGAGAGAGTGAGGAGAGAGGAGCTGCCGGCTGGAGTCAGAAAGGTACAGAAGGACAGAACAACCTCTCCTCTTTAAATACCAAATCTGTACCCCCCCCAACCACAACCCACACACATGCTGCTCTAGCATGCCCCTCCACCCCCCCATATCAACACATGCAATTTATTTTTATGGTGACACCACATCTTTGGCCCTATGCCCGAATGTGGAGACAGTCAATGAGTCTTGAGTCACTGACCCCAGGGACAGTCACCTGGGTGTGACAGCTGAGCCACGCAGAAGAAGAAAAAAGGTACGATCTTTAGCAAAGATAAAGAAGATAAAGAAGCAAAGAAGATGTCTCTTCAATAGTGGACTACTTTACATTTTCCATTAAGCCGTTCGTGTTAATGACGTTACACTGTTTTGCAAAATACTGAACTACAAAAACTTTAGGCAAAATTATCTCATTTTATGAACATCCATGGATCAACATCTCGATACTAAATGGCCGGTAAACAGGGTGTGTAGAACAGAAAGGGTAGAGAAAAGAAAGTCAATTTACTGACCCAATCTTTCAAAATCAGATGATGTGTTTTAGCAAATTACTGCAAAAATTGCTATTCTAATATAAGACAATATTTGCATATTCAAGTTTCTAGTTTGATGAAGAATCATAATGCCTGTATCTATAACAAACTATCAATGTGTGTTATCTATATCTGTAATGAAATAATAAACAAACTTTCCAAGATTTCAAGTTTTACATCTTTGCTTTAACTCTTTATATTGTTGAAAAACATTGTAAAATTAATATTTTACTGCTGCCCTCTGTTAGGATGGCAACGTGAGAGGATGAGGTAAATGGTGTAAATGCCCCCACTAAAAAAACACACACTTCTGTAGAGCTCAGGCTGTTGAGGTGTGCTGCAGTGTTATGTCTTTAATGGTGTTATATCCTTCAGTTTAGGGGTATGCAGGGTCGGTGCGCTCTGAGGGGGTGTGACTACAACTTGTCCTTAATTCATCCTTCAGATAACAGTGGTGAGGTCAATGCCCTTGGCAACCTTGCTATGAAAACGTGAATTTAAAAAAATGAGAGAGAGAGAGAAGAGAGCCCATTCAGCCTTTCATGACTCCGCCCTATGACCTTGATAAAAGAAAAAGCCCTGTTACTCATTCACACTGTCAAGCTGCTTTCATCACTGGTGTCAGGTTAAGCTAGAGAGATCAAGTAATTGCTTTAAATAAACAAACACTCACAAAGTTACTATAATGCCGGCAGAACATGGCGACACCTCCAAGTCTCTCTCAGAGCAGCACCCCTGTCCTTAATCTCCAGCATAAATTATTTTATTTCTCTCCTGTTCTTTACCCCCTTGGCACTGGGGCAGAACATAAAGTCTGGTGAAACATAAACCTTTACAGCCCGCAGTGCTGCGTCAACTGCAGTCTCAAGGTCGAGCTCCAGGCAGCCTTGCAGCTTCTCCTACCTGCCCTGGACTCGGGCCGACTGTAAAGCATTAAGCGATTAGAAAATTCAGCAAGGAGGAAAATAAGGACAGAAGGAAATACATATAAAGCAACAATTTCAAAATGATTTATTTTCTCAACTCAACACACGATATAATTAAAAAAGTACATAAAATATTGTAATCATAATGTAATGTTTGTAATTGTTTCACTACTGCTGCTGCTGTTATTACTCATCCTGCTATTACGAGTGTTTTCTGTTTTTATTAATTTTAGGTGGATCATTACTTCGCAGCTGTTGATAATGTGGACATATTATAACAAAAAAAGTTAACCTTTCATAATAGACTCACTGTAGGTGGCACACGCTTTCTAATACTGAATGGGAAGACCCACATTATCATTTAACCCTCAGAGTACTAGGCCCACAGGGGGTGCTCAACACATCAGGCCTAGAGCGCTCTCCAAAAAATCACAGCAGTTAACAAAGCAAATTACTTAATTTTACATAAAAACATATAAGCATAATATGAAACCACAAGAAACTTAAGACACTGACATTTTTCATTCTTCTATAATTTGTTTATTTTTGGAATGAATACAGAAATGTGCATTGGCAAAAAAATGAAAATTATACAGACGCCATTTTTATATTCAAAACAACCCAGTTTTCAGAATTAACCTGGCTTATAAACTTAGAAAATCATATACATACGAATCCCCAGAATGTTCTTTTTAAAATACAAAAAAACACAGATGTTTGCAAATACTTGTTCAAGAGATAGAATATGTTTTGCAAGGAGCACACCTGTCTAGAAACTGGTCAGAATTACACAGCAAAACAACATCATTAAAAATCAACAGCTTTATGGATACAACAACTAATTCCACCCCCATCTGGGACTCGTAGACTTACTTCTGCCCAGTGCACACCCACCATGTTGTTCCAAGTTTTGCTTTTGTCTGGTTCATAGTTTGTGATGTAAAAGAAAAGACTAAGGCGTTGTTTCCTTAAATACAGAAGACATTTTAGAAAAGCCAAATGAGGATATGTTTGCTTTAAAAAATTGCATTTGTTCTCAATACAACTAATTGGTATTAATTAAAAACACAGATGGTCCAGGAAAATGTCCAGGGTTCCCCCTAGCAGGGGTAATGACACTGGGCCACACTCACCTGTACAACCCAGTCACAGACATGCTGCACCGAGGGTCTGATACCGGAGCATTTAGATTAAATTGATATAGTATTTACCACAACTATCTAAACATTGTAATCCAGGCGACCGCTTTAAAATAAATCAGGACTGTCTACTCTCGCACTTTCTTACACAGTCAACAAAAACACTAGTTAAACATGAAAGTCGACTTTTATGAGATTATGAGAATTGAAATGTGACACGAAAACACTACACAACAACACGGCCTCATTCTTAGAGCTTCTCCATTACATTCTAGCTAACTGAGCATTGCATTTACCCAAACACATAGCTATAAATAGTAAAACCAGAGAAACTAATAATTTTGCAGTGGTCTCTTAATTATTTCCAGAGCTGTGTATCATTATTATATTCACTCTGTGTTTATCCACTGCTGAATGAAGGCCTCCCCAAGATGTTTCCACTTGCTTCAATCTATAGCTTTCCTTTCCTTTTCCATGTCACACCTGCAAAGTTTATTTATTTAATCTCCCCATCTTCTGTGTGGTCTTCTTCTTCCAGGTCTTTTTTCATCTCTTGGTTTCCATTCGATAGCTCCCTTTGTCCAAATGAAATGCATACTACCAGTGTCTGTGTATGGATCGGAAACCTGGTCAATAAATGCAAAATGGAAACAGAAATTGCAAACAACACAAAGAAGCATGGGAAGAAGCATGCTTGGAATAACAAGAAGACACCAGAAAACATTGATCTGATAACAAACACAAGTGTGTGAATGAACTGAAAGAGTGAACATTTTTAAATGACAGTGGGCCGGACATATTGCAAGAATAACAGACCACAGATGGACAAAATAAGCTATCAAATCGATCTCATGAGATGAGCCCTAGAAGACGACCACACAGAAGATGGGAAGATGAAACCAGAAGCTTTGCTGGCATGCCCTGGGGAAGAGACTGCACATCCAAACAAGTGGCCACTTCGCTGGGCAACCTTCACCCAGCAGTGGATCAATAAGTGCTGCTGCTGATGATATAAAATTGGCTGGTGTTTATTGTGATTAATAATATATCACCTGAAACACAGACAGAGAGGGATAGAGACAACAGGGCACGAAAATGTCGCCCCCTGTGGCGTCTTCTACAGATGGGACATCAAATCTTTGAAAATAAAAGGGTCCCAGTTTACTGACTAACACCGCAGCCAATGACGTGCTTGAGTCCTAAAGCCTTCTCTTGATCGACAGCGGTGAGGACCATAGGAGGACAGGTTTGTACTTTTCTGGCCAATCCCAAGTGTCTGTGCGCTGCGGTGGGCGGGCTTATGCCCTATCGGAGCGAGAAGGCCGAGTTCTGGCTGGAAAAGCGGAAAGAAAATGGCGGCCGTGGCTGCGGAGCCAGGAGCTGCTGCAGCATCAACAACAACAGCGGGGGACGGAGCGGAGCCCGAGCCGGAGATACTGCAGCCAGCTGAGGCAGAGGCCAAACTCGAGGCCGAGGCTACGAAGGAGTGCGCCCCAGTTATGGAGCCGGCGCTCCCTTCCAACAGCCGAGATGCCCCTCAGGACTGCAGCTTGGTCACCGAGACAGAGGGCAGGCCGAGGCCGGAGCCAGAGGCCGCGGGAAAACCTCAAAATAATCCCGCAGAAGATGGAGAGCTCGGAGCGCAGAGGCCCGGGGGAGGCGAGGCGGGGGCCGCTCCGACAGACCACGAGTCGGGGCTAGAGGGGCTGGGAGACCGCGGGAAGGACAGCGAGAGTCGGGGGGAGGATGTGGAAGGCAGCGGCGAGGTCAGCTCCCACGGTCCCCGACCCACGCCAACCCCCGGCTCGCACCGAGCCCTGCCTCGCCACTCGGACCCGGCTCCGGCTCCGGCTGCAGCTATGGAGTCCCCGGGGCCCGCTGTGGGGGAGCCCGGGGGAACCACCGAACCCGACCGGACCGAACCTGCTGACACCGAGATCGAGGGTGGAAACTCGGTCCCAGTGCAGCCTCGGACCGGGTCGGGACCAGGAGAGGAAGGTGATGAAGACGAGGATGGTAACAGTGCAGAAGTCGCTGATGGGTCTGTAGTAGCAGACGCTGCCGTGCAGCCCTGCGGTACACCGGAACACATTCAGATGGACCCCTGTGACCCGAGCGGCACCGATAGGGAGCAGAAAGAAGCCCCGACAGGAGAGACGGACTCCCCGAGCCTCGGCTCCGAACCGCCTGCGACCCCAGTGGAAGAGGCAGTCCATGGCGTGGTCAAATCCGAAGCACCGGAGCTCCCTAGCCACCATGCAGACCCCGAAACCCGCCTAGACGAAACCGAATCCAAAGACCTGGTGGCGGGCGGAGGAGACCCTGTGGTGCTTCGGCCGGAATCGCTGTCCCAGCTGATCCCCGGGTCGGAGGTCCGAGTGTGTCTGGATCACATCATCGACGACGCCCTGGTGGTTTCGTTTCGGCTCGGCGAGAAGACGTTTTCGGGGGTGCTGATGGATCTTTCCAAAAGGTACCGGTATTAAACTGTATAACAGACTAAAACTCCAGAAAAGCCATGCTAACGCACACTTAATAATCAGTAATTAATCGATAATGTGTTTATCTTTTCAGTACAGTTTCTCCACACACACAATTTTGGGTGAAAGTTGATACGGTACCGATGCGTATGAAGCACAAAGTCAGAACTGCGACAGGAACCGCACACGTCCCCTGTGGATGAGATGCTACAGGGAAGAGATCCTGTTCTCATCCAGTGCACACGTTATCACCAGGACTTACTTTATTTGTGAAATGCACAATGCCCTTTCGTAGGATACCAGCAACAGTGAGGAGCTTCTGAAATATCTATATCGCACCTCATCAAAGTAGATGTATTCATTAGATCTGTGTATCAATTAAGAACAAACAAAAAAAGACGTTTAAATGAATCCTATAGCCTAGATATGTAAGCAATGCTGCGTTTTCATCACTGATGTGAGACATGCATTGCGATTACATCAATGAAAAGCGTGCATAGATTCACAGTGAAAACAAGTATATGTATAAAAATACTTAAATAGCAGCTTCCTTGAAATAAATTAATATTTTTGCATGGAAGACTGATTTTAAATAGAAGCCACCCATTGATCAGAGAGATTTCAGATATAGCAGGGTGTGGGTTGTTGTATATTAAAGCCCACTACCGGGTCCTTCACTTTTGTTACTCTACTGAATTTAAATTGTCTACTTTGTCCATGGGTGTCCAGTCTCTGTTCCTGGAGACCCCCAAGTCCGGTTGATTTTACAGGGCAAGCTCAATATGGTCAGACTCGGACGTATCCGGCCTGTTGGGTCAAGTTGTTTCATTTTTTGAGGGGAAGCTGTGGACATTGCTAAACAGATGGCCTGCCCAATGATCAATTGTCATGTTACAAGTATTCCAGGTTTTGGAAGCTGACAATTTAAAGCCTGTCCTAGTAAAACCTGTTAGGATATAGGCTCTCCAGGACTGGGGAGAAAACTGCAGAGAAACACGTGTGTGTATGTATATATAATATATATACTTGAAACATTATGGGCAAATGCATGATTTTATTGTGGGATGAATGCTTCCTAAACCTGGGTGGGATCTCTGTGCTGCTCAGCCTTAATGCAGGGGCTCATGGTTTGGCCTAAATCACCCGATACCTAGATTTTAGGTGTGGTAGGCAATTACATATTTTAGGGGCCAAGAACAACATTTTTTTAGTACTGCGGTTCCACTAATTTTCAGTAATGTCGTACTACCGAAGCAGTGGAACATCTGTAATGGTGGTTGACTATCTGAGAACTCTTATTTTGCTGCCTGCGATATGGAGGATGCCACTTATGCAGCTACAAAGATACTGCAGTGGTGCTTAGTGCTGCAATCTCCCTTCATCCTGTTTCTAGCCTCCCTCCAGTACAGTAGTATACCACCCCCCCACATCAATGGCTTTCCCTTTGGTTTTCTGTCGGTCAAGCAGACTTTGATGTTGTGGCTGTTCATGGTGCATCTAGGGCCTGGCCTGATTGTGGTTCTGTCTCGGCACATGTGTGAGATGAGACTCGGTTCCCTGTCTTGCTGCTTTATACAGGCAATGTAGATGCAGTGATCAGTGAAACCCCAGGTTCCTGGGTTCACATGGCTTTCAGGGTTAAATCCCCATGTTGTCCACGATCTCAGCTTTATTTGCCTTTCTTTCTTTTCCTCCTTCCTTCTCTTTCTATATCTTATGGTTTAATTTTCTAGTTCTTTATCAGCTTTTTTTTCCCTCCCTCCCGCTTTCTCTCACTGTCACATCCGTCATTTCACACACTCCTCTCTCGCCTGAGTTGGAAGTGGAGGATGAAGCTGTTTAACGCTCTGTTGTGTGGCACCTCCAGGTGGCAGTTAAATCCCCACAGTGTTGTCTATCCTGCTCGGGACTGAAGACTGTTAGAAAGTCAGTACTGCAATGCAAGGATCTCAATCCCAGCTCCTGGAGCACAGCGTCTTCTGCTTTTCATTCCAACTAGAGTGTGCTCTCCCCTTTCTCTTTCTTTATCACTCTTTCACATACTTTCTCTCAATCTCCACATTACTTAATTAACTAACCTGGTTATTTGATCAATTAGATGTATATAACATTATCTGCCATTTGTTTTGCTGTCCATGGCTTAAAACCTCCTTCTGTGGGACTTGCTGTAACTGGCACAACAAGTCCTAAGCAGGAGGCCTGAGACCTGTATTTACTGGAACAGACTTCCAGGGATTCTTGGGGGGGGATTACTCTCATCCCCACACGATTTACAAGAGCCTGACTGCCTTGGCACGAGGCGAGCACCACAGCACCGCAGGCATTTATACAAAACCCCCCATTACCTTGTTGTGTCTCTTAACAGGTGTTATAAAACCGGGGTCCGTTTTGCTCAGTCAGGTGTCAGGATGGGAAGAGATTAGCTTTTTGAACACCTCTTAATGCTCCGGAGAAGTGTGTGTATCACTCTGTAAGAGGTGATGTACCAACACCTGGAAGATTTCCCTAGATGTCTGTTTGCTATACCTTAAAATTAAATAGATTGAAAAACCTGCAAAGAAATGTGCGTTTAAAAAAACAAATAATAATAATAATCTCCCCTTCTCAAGTGACTCAATACTCTGTAAAAGTGCTGGAATAAACCATGAATCTTCTTTCATATTATGTATGCTTTGTGAAGTACTCCCATGTCTAACCCATTGTGTGGCCATTTCCCCACTGCCTGCCACTGTCCCTTTGCTATTGAGTGCAGAACAGATCGAGACCTCCTTCATTTGCATTTTCCATTGCGGCTCAGCACTTGCCGTGCATTCGCACACTCGAAAGGAGTTGTAATTTTCACAGTCTGTAATCTGTTAAGGTTACACCTGTAGGCTGTTTTCAGCTTCTCTTATTTTATGAATTTTTATAATGATTGTTAGCCTTGTACTGTTGGGGATCTGTAGTATTCTTGTCTGTCAGTGCTTGCAAATGCATCTGCTTAATAACTTAATAATAGCGCAGTAACAATAACCATGATTGTTGCTTTCAGTACTGTCATTAGTAATATTAATTTATTAACATATGTGAATGACCGCTTTATCCTCAGGCCACTGACATTTTAGGTCGGTCATTTGAGACTTAATGGTCTTCCTGAATATCCCTTCAGAGCTCAAGGGCCATAGTTCCCCTGGTGATGCATGAGCCGCTCTGTCAGGTGCTTCGGGGTTACAGAGCGTTCCCCCTCTTCTGGAATCCGAGTGCCCTGCTAAAACTGTATTTGTAGGACCAGGGTAGAAGGCAACTTGGACCACAGTTGGAAAATGATACGTTCATTCCCTCAGAAGAGATTTCGGTGTCCGCTCCTCCTTCAGGGCACCGCGGTGCCGAGAACAAAGACGCGTTTCCATAGGGTAACCCTTGACACAAACCTGCTGATGAGAGAGCCTAATGAGCTCTGTGGATAAGAGCAGCCATCTTGCCATCAGTTACACACCAACTGCTTCACACTCACACAATATTATAAAAGTCCCTTTGAGGTGTATAATTCTTCACCTCATCCTTACAGACCCTCATGGTGCACAAGGATGCAATCTAGACCTTTTCAAAGCATGTTTTAGACAAACTTGTATATAAAAAATGTAAATAGATTGAAATGTTTATGCTTATTCCCATGGACACGTTGGCAGTAAGCCTGTGTAGAGCTGTCCAGCACAGTGCTTCACATGCGAGTCCATTCATTGCAACTCAGAGGGTTAAAACCAAAGCCAACTCCCCTCCCGTTCACTTCAGTGTTATTGCATCAGTTTATTGTATTCTGAAGGGTTATTAAATGTCTAACTGAAATAGGTGCTACATCCTCTTTACTGTCCCTCCCTCCTCTGTCCCTGTGAGGACTACCTCTCAACCTCTCTTACTGACGCCCACAGCCACGGGCTCCCAGCACACCCTCCTCTCATAAAATACTACAAACTTTTTGAAGTCTATAACAGCCCTCTCGCCGCCCTCTTGTCCTTAAGCCTTTTTCATGATTAATTCACCCGATTAAACGAATAAGTGCCGCTGAGTTTCAAGTTGTCTTTGCATCAGTCAGAGAGAGAGGAAGAGAAGGGGACTGATCTGTTAAATTCAATTACTTTTTCTTTTCTTTTCTGTTTGACCTGTCTTTCACACAATCGGCAAACATGTAAAACCCAGGCACAGAAGTGAGCATCGGGTTGCCCCATACCATAGTCTTAATCAGCATTGGTTTTTAATTTCACAGATATACAGTGTCAGAGGAGAAATGCTTTTTACAGCCACACAGTCATGCCTTAGTATGAAAAAGTCTAAAATATTCTCTCCTTTTTTCTTGTCTTGTCTTCTTGTCTCCTGGGTGAGATTAGAGATGTGGTTTATTTGAATATGAAACGGAGGGATTCTTTTAAAATGCGTCCTCTGCTGTGTTAGTTGAGATTAAATGCGAGTTGGAGGTCTTTGAAGTTCTCCTGAGGATGGCTGCTTTGAGAGGTGTTTGCTGCATCAAGGAGCAAAACTTGTGCTTTAAAGGAATTTGTGGTCTGCAATTAAAAAAGCCCAGAGTTTAATCCGTGACATACACATTGTTCCTCTGTACTAGTCCGGAGATGCTGAAATTGTGCACTTTTTTTAATTTGGTTTTGTTTGGCAAAGACATTGAATGTGCACATCGTGTCCAGGTTGCCAGTGATGACTTCTGCATTTCAGCAATTGTTCTTCATGTCAGAATTATATAAGTAAATGGAAAGAAAAGCATAATGGAGCAGTGAAGCTGCTCGTGGTCTCAGCCTACGTTTATTCAGGACATCATTCTGCCTTGTTTCACCTCCAAGTGCTGTCCTCCAGCTGCGGTGTGTGAAGTGACCTTCAGGTATTGTACCACTCCACATGCTCGGGGGGGGAAAGCGGCAGAGGAGTCGGTCTCTGATGGCAGACTGCTACAGTGATGGATGAGGAGGAGGGCGATGCTTCGAGGCCAAGGCCGTTTGGGTTGCCCGTATGCCCGTCTCTAGTATATACATTTCACAGGACTACCTCATAGCATTTTAAAGCACTTAACATGTACAGTGTTGGATTAATCGATTAATTGGTTATGGGGGGGTTGGGGGATCGATTGCACCCTACCGAAAATCCTTTGCAATTATATATAACGCTTTTATACAAACTCATGCATTGGTAAATAAATCTCCACACTAATTCATATCAATTAAATATAGTTATGTGTGAAAGCTTAAAATGCGCTATTGTGTGTTTCAGGGTGGGATGCAGTACAGCAGTAGCTGGAACTTGAATTTGTTCAGAGATTTCAGTCTTTTCAGTGCTTGTTTTTAGAGAACGTTACAGGTTTTACAGTTTACAGGTTATATATAGTACTGTGCAAAAGTTTTAGTCAGGTTTGAAAAAAATGCTGTAAAGTAAGAATGCTTTCAAGAAATAGACATGTTAATAGATTATATTTATCAATTAACTAAATGCAAAGTGAGTGAACAGAAGAAAGATCTACATCAAATCAATATTTCAGATTCCAAACTCTCCACCATGGCCAAGACCAAAGAGCTGTCCAAGGATGTCAGGGACAAGATTGTAGACCTACACAAGGCTGGAATGGGCTACAAGACCATCGCCAAGCAGCTTGGTGAGAAGGTGACAACAGTTGGTGCGATTCTTCGCAAATGGAAGAAACACAAAATAACTGCCAGTCTTCCTCGCTCTGGGGCTCCATGCAAGATCTCACCTCGTGGAGTTTCAATGATCATGAGAACGGTGAGGAATCAGCCCAGACTACATGGGAGGATCTTGTTAATGATCTCAAGGCAGCTGGGACCATAGTCACCAAGAAAACAATTGGTAACACACTACGCAGTGAAGGACTGAAATCCTGCAGCGCCCGCAAGGTCCCCCTGCTCAAGAAAGCACATGTTCATTGGCAAACTTCAGACGGGCCTGTACATCTGAATGATTCAGAGGAGAACTGGGTGAAAGTGTTGTGGTCAGATGAGACCAAAATCGAGCTCTTTGGCATCAACTCAACTCGCCGTGTTTGGAGGAGGAGGAATGACCCCAAGAACACCATCCCCACCGTCAAACATGGAGGTGGAAACATTATGCTTTGGGGGTGTTTTTCTGCAGGACAGGGGACAGGACTGCACTGCATCAAAGGGACGATGGACGGGGCCATGTACCGTCAAATCTCGGGTGAGAACCTCCTTCCCTCAGCCAGGGCATTGAAAATGGGTCATGGATGGTATTCCAGCATGACAAAGACCCAAAACACACAGCCAAGGCAACAAAGGAGTGGCTCAAGAAGAAGCACATTAAGGTCCTGGAGTGGCCTAGCCAGTCTCCAGACCTTAATCCCATAGAAAATCTGTGGAGGGAGCTGAAGGTTCGAGTTGCCAAACGTCAGCCTCGAAACCTTAATGACTTGGAGAGGATCTGCAAAGAGGAGTGGGACAAAATCCCTCCTGAGATGTGTGCAAACCTGGTGGCCAACTACAAGAAACGTCTGACCTCTGTGATTGCCAACAAGGGTTTTGCCAACAAGGGTTTTGCCACCAAGTACTAAGTCGAAGGGGTCAAATACTTATTTCCCTCATTAACATGCAAATCAATGTATAACTTTTTTGAAATGCATTTTTCTGGATTTTGTTGTTGTTATTCTGCCTCTCACTGTTAAAATACACCTACCATTAAAATTATAGACTGATCATTTCTTTGTCAGTTGGCAAACATACAAAATCACCGGGGGTAATCAAATACTTTTTTCCCTCACTGTATGTCTGTGCTTCTCTGTGTGTGTGACAATATCTTTCTGTGCATCTGCGTGTCCATGTACAGGAAGGTACTGTTTGACTGTGGCCTTCACATTGCTTAAGAAAAGAACATGAGTGAACAAATATATCCGAGGGAGGGAGAGTGGAAGTGAGCATGAGGGAGAGCTGCTGTCAAACAAATCACACAAGCCTGACACGAAGCACATTGTGCACTCTTGAATAGATATGGGCTCCTCCACAGTGCTGCTGTGCGTGCTTTGTGCCTTGACTTTGCTCTCTGCTTGGTGGCCTTGTACATTCTGTACAGGCTTATAATAAGCGAGCAAGCTCTAATCCTGAGAATACCAGTCATAGGCAAGAATTTCTTAATGTCTGAAACACCTGCAGTTCAGCAATACCTGAGGAAAGGTACTTCAAAATAAATAATAATAATATATAGGCCTATTTGTTTGTTTGAAAGAAATTCAGATCTATACAGATGTAGGTTTTAAGTTTTTCGTAACTCATGTGCCCTTTCTTGCACTGATTCGTGGAAACCAATTCTACACTTTTTTCTCCTTTCTCTGGAATATAAACTCAAAATAACAATTATTTTAAAAAATGTATATATGCAATAACCCACATGCTCATATTCAGTTGGGGTTTCTGATGTGTGGTGGAGACATAAGTATTTGTGGTTAGTGGTTAGGTGCTGTAGCAGCAGCAGTTTCTGCTTTTATCATGTCTGTAACACAGCTGTGTAACGGGCCCACTATTCAAGAACAATTCAACAAAAACTTGTAGAACAGACCTATTTTGTTGTCATGTACATGTCAGGCTCTTTTAACTTGCTTGGTGTGTTGTGTGGTTCTGCCAAGGCTACCGGAGGAGAGTAGCTAGCTGAATGAGGTGTGCACCACAGAGTTGACTGGGGCTTGTGGTTGGAGGTAGGCTAAAGACCCCAAATCACTTCAGATTAAACATCCGTGGTGTTTCTGACCCTGTGGCTCCCTATGCCACACAGGAAGCACACAGTTATGTGTTGTAGTGGGAGCATGTAAATTATAAGTGGTAAAAATAGAAATGGAAATAATGTATTTGCATTTTTCCTTTTAAATTAGTGCGAAAATGTATGTCACTCAATGTTTTTATTATCTTAATTACTGCATGCAATGTTCCAGATGTAGAGCATTTTTTTTAGTATTGTATTTAACCATGCTGTGTGAGCTCTTCCAGCTTCTGAAAATTAGAGGAAGTGACGCAGAAGTAAAAACTGCTCCTTCAGTGCATCTTCTCTGGGGAAACGAGTGCGATTGTGCTATGATGCCGGCTTCCTCTACCAGGAAAGCACTTTGACGAGTCTCTGCAAGACTATTGAAGCAGTAGATTGTGATAAATGGTGGAATATCAATTAGTTCTTACAAAAACAAATCTTAGGATGAAAATCTGTTACGATTCCCACCGTAAAATATTATCCACTGCCTCAAAATGTATACAGCCAGCTGTCATGTGCAGGGTAAACTGGAACTGTAGTAGCTCCACTGAACGACGGGTCAACAATGGGGTGGGAGAAACAATACTGCTGGAGCCACAGGAGGAAGTGTTTGTGTGGGTAGCACAGGAACTCAATTTGCACCTGATCAGGCTGGCTGTGGGGCTGTGTGATTTATGGCAGAGTGCTGCAGTATTCAGAGTGGGGTGGGGGACCGAAGAAGGAAATCCGTCAAAGAGGTGCAAGCAGTACCTCATCTTAGTGCATTAAAGTTGAAATGAATGTCAGGAGTGGAATGGGTTTCCGTCGGCGTGCGCTCTGTCAGAAGCCAGAACAGCTGCACATTCCCCCCTGCTTATACGCTCATTCTGGACCCTGACTCCTCTGCATGCTCCTCACTCATTGCGTATGTGTGAAATGTGGAACTGGAAAGAGAGAACAGGTTGTGCAGATGGGTTGATACGCCCAGGGCAGGCAGGCGAGGGCTTTTGCAATAGATTAAAAATGAAAATAGTGGGGGGTCTGTACTCTGTACCACCAGAGAGGGTTGGCATCAGCGTATGGTACACACTCTGTACACCATGTGCCCCATCACACGTAGCTGAGGTTTCATGCAGCGCCAAGTGTCTGCATCGCCTCGCAGATCAAAGGGGATCGTGAGCAGGGTCTGTCACAGTTTATACCACGAAATATTCTCCTTTATCTTTCATCCTTTTGAAAAAATAGGTGACGTGGGGCACCCCAATAGTGTAGACGAAAGGCAATGTGTTTACAGTTTGGGTTAGGAAGGATTCTGTGAAGTATTATGATGGGTTTTGTTTATTTTAGAGAGTCAGGGTTTCCTTGCTTTGCTTTGATCGCTGAGCTGATTAAGTTGACGTACAACAACACTTGCCTCCTGCAGTCCTTGCTGTTTTGAAGCTGCAGTTGAAGACAGGAAAGCGCTTTTGCCTCCTGTTAAACCCCTTTACCTTGAAGTGTTCTGCTAGGAGGGTTTGCTCATTGTGATCTCATTTACGCTGCTCTGAAATCTAACCACCACATGTGGTTTACCTCTCAAAGGAGAAAAGCAAGAGATTGAAACTTCCTAATACTTCAAGGTTTATCTAATGGAATGGTGAAAGAGGAGCCAAGATCAAGTCTTGAGAGGATATACTCATCCAGTACATGGGGGAGTTGGCACACTTGTTTACTTGTATTTTAGGGTGTTTGCACTTTGAAGATTTCTGCCTTTTTGAAATCATTAGGCTACAACTGACTGCTACATGTGTACATCAATATTTTAAATTAAATCTCTTGGGGTGAGGGTGGGGGGTTCTTCTCCCCAAAAAACAAAGTATACATCCATTTGCTTATTAATGAACCCTCCCACTCTTTCTCTTTCCCCTTCCCTTTCTCCTTCTCCGGTCTCTAGATTCGGCCCCTATGGAATTCCAGTCACCGTTTTCCCCAAGAGAAACTATCGGGATAAACCAGAATCTATGCAGCTAACGATGGAACCATTCCAGCCCCAGGCAGAGCAGGGGCCCCAGGATGCTCTGCTCGCCCCCCCCCAGGACCCGGCCTCCGACCCCGCAGCTCCTGCCCCACCGCCCCCACCACCACTGCCCCCGCCCAGCCTGTGCACCTCGAAGCCGCCGCCCTTGTTCCAGGAGGGGGCCCCTTATCCCCCGCCTCTGTTTATCAGGGATACGTACAACCAGTCGCTACCTCAGCCCCTCCCGCGCAAGATCAGGCGGCCCAAGCGCAAGCTGTACAGAGAGGAGCCCACCTCCATCATGAACGCCATCAAGCTTCGGCCGCGCCAGGTGCTGTGTGACAAGTGCAAAGGTGCCGTGGTCAGTGACAAGAGGGAGGTGCGGAAGGGGCATGGTGGTGGCGGGGGGGACTGTCGGGGTGATGATGCCAAACGGCGTCGCAGCAACAACGAGAGTGTGGCGTCCGTCAGCAAGAGACCGCGCACCGAGCCGAGGGTAGAGGAGAGGGGCCGGGCACCCGAGGGTGGACCACGGCGGCAGGGGGCCGTGGTGCGAGTCTCTGCTGTGGCTCAT
Organism: Amia ocellicauda; assembly: GCF_036373705.1. Lineage (NCBI taxonomy): Eukaryota > Metazoa > Chordata > Actinopteri > Amiiformes > Amiidae > Amia > Amia ocellicauda. The sequence goes on from NC_089860.1 coordinate 24,714,698, forward strand.
ACTAAAAGCGGGGGAGGCGGCGGCAACAACAACAGAGGGATAGTCAAGGTTCCCCCGTCCTCAGGCCCTTCACCGGCGCACGGCGGGGCCCGCGCACAGCTGAGCACCAAGAAGGTCCTGCAGAGCAAGAATGTGGACCACTCCAAGGTGCGCGAGGTGCTTAAGATGGCCAGAGCACAGAAGAGGCAGCGGGAGACCAGTGGCAGGAGCATCACGGCCACTTCCAAGATGACCGCGACAGCGGCGGCAGCAGCAGCAGCCTCCACCCATCAAGACGCCCTTCCCAAAGTCCACTTTACCCGACGACTGCACCAGATCAGCGGTGGAGGAGGGGCAGGTAACTCCACCCCCCTCCCTCCCAGGATTCGGCTGAAGCCCCAAAGGTACCGTAATGAGGAGAACGACTCCTCTTCCTGTAAGCCAGGGCTGGAGAAAGTGACAGGCTGTGGCGGTGGCGGTGGCGGGGGCTGTAGAGGGGTCCCCAAGACCACCCCACCACGTTGCCCCTCCACTCGCTCTTCCTCCATCTCCTCCTCCTCTTCCTGTTCCTCCTGTTTCGTCCATGCAGGTGGCGAGGCCAGCACTGCTTCCGAAAGCCAGGGTCCGGCTCGAGGGCCTGACTCCGACTCCGAATCCGAACCCAAACCTAAAACAGAACCCGAGTCGCAAACGCAAACCCATCCCCAACAACAGCCCCAGCCCCAACCCTGTCTAGAACTACCATTGCGGCAAAATCCACAACCGGAACACCGAACCGAGCCCGATACGCAGCCACAACCCGAACCCGAGCACAAACCCCAGCCCGAACCCCGGCCGTATTCCGAGGCTCAGCCTGAAGTGGTCAAGGAGAGCATGGGGGTTGTAGAAGTCCCAGAGGAGCGAGTGCTGGTGGTGGTGGGCGGGGGAGGGGGAGATGGAGATGGAGGCGGGGTCGGGGGGGAGTGTGGCGAGGGCGGGGGGCGAGAAGAGCGGCGGGAGAGGCGGGGGGGCAAGGCGGGGAACCTCACGGTGTTCATGTCCCTGAACCAGCAGAGCAAGGCGGACTCGTGCTCGGGCTCCTCCGTGTGCAGCGTGGATAGCGCCGACGACCTCAAGTCCACCAACTCCGAGTGCAGCTCCACTGAAACCCTCGACTTCCCCCCGCCCGGTGTTTTGCACACCTCTGCCACCCCCCCTGACCCCAGCACCTCCTCCTCCTCCTCCTCCTCTCTCACCCCCAACAACGTCTCCTCTTCCTCCTCCTCCTCTTCATCCTCCACCATGGCCGCCTCTTCCAAGGATGATAAAAAGCTCAGTAAATCGCTCAAGGGTACCGTCTTTTCCAAAAACGTCTCCAAGTGCGTGACCCCGGACGGCAGGACCATATGCGTAGGGGACATTGTTTGGGCCAAGATTTATGGCTTCCCCTGGTGGCCGGCCCGCATTCTGGCCATCACAGTCAGCCGGAAGGACAGCGGGCTCTTGGTCCGACAGGAAGCGCGCATCTCCTGGTTCGGCTCGCCCACCACGTCCTTCCTGGCCCTGTCGCAGCTCTCACCCTTCCTTGAGAACTTCCAGTCGCGCTTTAACAAGAAGAGGAAAGGGCTCTACCGCAAAGCCATCACCGAGGCCGCCAAGGCCGCCAAGCAGCTCACGCCAGAGGTGCGCGCCCTGCTGACTCAGTTTGAGACGTGAGCAATCGGGGGGTGGTGGGGTGGAGGAGGGGGGTGGGGGCAGATGTCAAATAAAAGGGAAAGGTAGGCTTAAGTAACGGAACACACACACTCGCATGCACGTCCGCACAAACACCTGCCGCACCGCTCCTATCGACCGCACTTTTCTACACGCGTCACAAAATACAAACTCCCTCTCTTTCTACTCGCAAACTCATGCCCTCCTGCCCACCCCCCCACTCCAGACATGGGGGGAATAAACGTAAGTCAGCCCGCTCGCTGTAACTAAAATGCCTTATGGCAGAATTTTTTCAATATATATATTTTTTAAAACGGATTTGTTGTTATTATGGGGGTGAGCGAATGAGCAAAGAGAGGGAGTGGATTTGTGGGGGGTGGTGGGCAGGGTTGAGTCCGGAGTCATCTCTGAGTGTTCTGGAGGGGTGTGGCTGACAACCTTCCCTAGTCGTGTTTGATCTTTGGCCTTTATTTTCTTTGACTTTAGAGATGTGGTGCCAGGAAAAAAAAATTCTAAAGATCAAGCATCCTCAAACTGGGGAACAGTCCTCCTCCCTGCCCACACAGTGTCCCGACACCGACGTACCGTAAGGCAGCCTCACTCGAATGCCTCTCTCAGGTCCGTGAGTACAGTACTTCCGTTTGACTTCCACCTCAGGGTCTAATGGGATAGAATTCTGAGGTCATAGCGGGAGCCCAGTTGCCCAGCAAAACATAAGGACAATGGCGTTGCAGCTCCTAAGAATTTGGGAGCAGGATGATGCCTACACCCCCAAAGTTCCCTTACATGCTGTAATAATTCAGTATGGTTCAGTAGATGGTAGGCTAAAAAAGTAGTATAAATAAACGTTGTATTGCACTGATATGCATTGGAACAAATACATGTTGGACAGGATTGTATGCCTGTTTTTTTACTGTTCTTCGTTCTTCAGTCCAGGCACTTGACTTTTGTGCATCATGTACAAAAAACAAAACATTTCAAACAGAATTACACATTAGAGTAAGTTTTAAAGAGTACATTTGTTGCTCGACTGAAGTGTAATCAAGCCTGCTAGAAATGCTGATGTGTGAATGGCTTAAGCACAGATTAAACTGAGCTATCAGGATGTACATACCCTCGCAGACAGAGCTGTGGTTCTGTTTGTTGTCAGTCATTTTCACCCCCACCCCCCCCATCCTGAGAGCTGCTGCTCGGTGCTGACTCACAGTAGTGCGCTTTCCACAGGCGCTAGTCCAGGTTAGGAGAAAACGGCACAGCATTTCCACAGACTGTTCAGACAGAAGTGAATTTAGTTATTTATTTATTTATTACGGTTATTTCTTATATAGAAGAAAAACAGAAAAAGAACTTGCAACTGCCGAATTGTGAAGTATTACTCCAGCCAGGGCTCTGTACGGTAGCTTTAAAGTCACAGAAGCCCCTAACCCTCTGCCCTCCTTCTTCACATATGCTGAATTTTAATTAAATTTTACTATTACGGTGTTTCTGTTCTTTGGAAATGTCTTTATTTCCACCCCCCACTCTCACTACACTACACCATGTGGTCTGTGAAGGGGCGGGCTCCTTCAGGCCCAGTTGAAATCCTATCAGGAGGGCGTGTGCTCATGGGTGCAAGTCAGGGATTCTGCAGCCTTGTTCCTGGAGAGTCACTGACCTGCATGTTTTATAGGGGTGCTTCTGTTTGGCCAGTTAACCTGCACTAATTGGTCCAATTAAGTAATTGAGCTAGATTTGCAAGTGGCTCTTCAGCAGCAGGGCTTGCAGATTTGGTTCCTCCTGTTCTAGGTTAAGGTTTATTTTTATTTTTTGCTTCCTCGCCTCCAGAGCAGGATTAGGTTGTGGACTGTGGTGTCAACTAAAGCACTGCTGTGCCCATTGTTTGGGGGTTTTGGGATGCTTAAAGAAGTCCTCCCTCTACCTGCTGTTTGGAAGCTGCAAGTTAGATCAGAGATAGATAGCCTGCATGTCTGGAGATGTCTGATCTGAAGCTGAGGGACAAGACCCAGAAAGCTGAAATTGGTAATTTCCTTGCTGTGCCTCAGCTGAAACCAAGTGGTCTCCTCTTCGCTGACTTTGGCTTTGTCCCTCTAGAAACTGGGGTGTCCAGCTCTGGTCCCGTAGAGGTAGGCTTGCATACTTCAATGTTTTTTTTTTTTTTTTTAATTATTATTTTTTAAGAATAATTGAAACTCAAAGTATATATTTTTCTTCATCCAAATGCATGTAGAAAGTAAGCAGGCCTGTGTGGTTCACTCCTGTCATTACCCCCTTGTAAGGATTGGGAAGGATCAGTGTACCTAGTAGTGCTCATTGGATTCCTTTCTTCAGCAGTGGGTGGAGAAGGAATGAGCCGCAGGGACGCTATTGGATTGGGGCTCTCTGGGACCACTGCTGCAAGACATGGGCGTGGAAGGGAGAGAGAGAGATAGAGGGAGTGTGTGTGTATGGGAAGGTGCGGTGGAGGGTTCAGGAGGTCAGGGTCACTGCTGCCCCTCGCACTGGTTAAGGGCACAAGCAGAAAAGCTCTGGAGTTCACAGACAGCCCAGCTCAATTACATGGAAAGGTCACAGTGCCTCTCACTTGGCCATGTGTGAGCCCTTACCTATAGACTTTAGTAGTGGTAGTGTGGTAATGTGTGTTTATTTTTTATGGGCTGTTTTCAAAAGCTGGCTGGCCTTGTCTGTAAAATTAATGGCTAACAGAGCTGTGAGAGTGGCAGCGCTTTGACCTTCAATGGCTCAGAACTTGAAATGCTGAAGAGGGTTTGATGGCATAGTGCCGATTCTGCTGGCAATGTCACCGTAGCTCTATACTTGAGTAACTCAAGTGGTAGTTTGTGAATGATCGGTGAAAATGCGACTAAATGTATCCTGTAAACATCAGGGCGCAGGTTCCAGCGTATGCATTGGGTCTGTGCATGTGGTGACCAGGATGTGCGAACTGTGGGAAATGCCTGCAAGAATACCTGGCTTGTGAACACACCTGACTTTTGACCGTTCAGCCCCAGCACCAAGCAATAATAAAAATGATGATGTGAATTAAAGTTGGGCATACACTATGAGATGTGCAGACACAGGAAGTTGCTGACAGCTTAGCGTTCTTCTCTGGGTCAGCAATTCTCCCACCACCCCTCCCCCACTGACTGTTGACATTTTTGCACCGGACAATTGAAGTGCAGAGTTTATGACACTAATGTATTTAGTCCATTCTGCTCACCCCCCACCTTTTTTATTTATTTATTCTTATTCCCCAGTGTGTAGCATTGAGCTGTGATTAGTCAGAAGGGGGGGTGGTTTGGGGTGACAAGTAATGTGCTTTATGAAATAATTGCGTAGTTTGTCCGTGCTGCGTGGTAAAGCCGGCACACAGAACAGATCCCCTAATGCAGTTCCGCCTCGCCCTTCTGGAGATTTCGGCATTGAGAGCAGTTTGTTAGCATTAGTAACAGAACACCCTGAGAATGACGACCGAGATCTGAAATCAACAATAGGAGGGAGAAGCACTAGTCTGTGATTGATGAAAACCACACTGCGGGATGTGTGGGGGGGTGTGCTCTTCAATTAGGCATGTCTTGTGATGTATTCAACTAAGTAGCGATTGAAGTCCCGACTTATTGTCCATTCTAGGCACAAAACAGCAGCAACACCAATGCCAAAGATCCAGGAGGAGGGTTGCTGGTGGGTTGGTTGCACTGTTGGCAAAAGCAGGGCCAAAGAAAGGTTAGCAACTCTGTAGAGGAGATTAGAGTGAGTCTGGGTAGCTGGGGTATAAGACTTTTTGTTGATCAGTGCATGGCAGGCAGCCACCACCACTGCCAGGGTCACACAGCATGGGCAGTAGGCTTTGGGTACCCATGGTCCTCAGGAGTGTAATCTCACTCCCAACTCGCTTTTTGTTATTCCTTCTTTCTCAGCCCATCTTCGTCCTCTACTCCCATGCCCTACATTCCTAACCTGTTCTTTCTTTTGTCCTACCCCAGCTTGCTTCTTGCCATCAATGTCTGTCTAAATCTCTGCTTCCCCTCCCAGTTTGTTGCAGCGTATTTCCTTTGCGTAGTGGCATGTTTTTATACCAGACTCAAATCTATGATTTATTTTACTTTGTTTTGGTTACTTCATCTACATTATACAGAAGCGTATCGATGCAATAAAACCAAACAAAGAGTGTCCAAGTGAGAGTTCCCGAGAATTTGACCTCTTTAGAATTTTCCCTATGAAGTCATCCAGATTCTTTTTTTATGTGTGAAGGATCCCAGAGTGTCAACGTGGCAGGGTGGTTCATCCCAGACTCGCCTGGCTCCTATTGGTGGTCCTAAATGCCTAGAGTCTTGATCTCTGCTATATGTGACTGTTAAAAGCATTTGACAAAAAGGAGAGGGGGTGCATCGCTGTTTTCATCCAGAGAGCTGCAGGCCAGCCTGCTACAGGAGGCCATTGTGAAAATAACTAATAGTAATTATGTGGCTTCGTACCCTAGTGCAGTCGCACACTACAGATATCCTGAGTTTTAAGGCCCATTTGAAAGCCTGCCCCAGACCTGACTGTGCAGAGGGCCGGTGCCGTTAAAGAAAAACTTAACTTGAACTCTAAAGAGATGTGAGCCTTAGCTGATGTGGACTGGCCACAGAGGCTCTGCACAGCCCTGCATGTTGACAGTTGCCACAGTAGCTCTTGGCTCTGCTCAGAGCCCACTCACTCGCAGTGAAGTCACAGTAACAACTCCAGAAGACTTTTTCTTTTTTCTTCAAGAGCTGGAGGAGTGCAGTTTCCATTCCAGTTCCAGTATCGGTACAGTTTCATGTAGAAAGCAAATGATTGTCCTTTCACTTTTGAGTCATCATTTAAAAAATATATATATTTAGACTGTGTTCACTTTTTCCTTTTCTTTGTCACTCTGCTATAGCCAGGTTTAGTTATCATTTCTATGTCAGATACTGCAGTTGTGAAATATGAATAATGATAATTATAATCTTTTAGCTGTTGTTTTTACAGGCTTATGTGCTCTTGATGAGTGGGTCTTAATGACAAGAGAATCTGCAGGGGAGCCTGATGGGAGTGTTTTGAGGCGATTTAGTGTTGTTTTAAATAAATGCAAACTCTACCCTTAACTTTGATTGGAATATCCTGCAGTGCATGTTGCCTTGGTGAATAAACGGGCCTTTGGTGTTTTCCTAAATCTTCACAGAAAAGCCCCACACACAGTATAAAGGGCGTTTGGTTTTCTCAGGGCCCTTTCTGACAGTCTGAGCAGTGAAGATCGGTGACAGTGTGCAGTTCAGGTGAAATCCACAGTTGTGCTCATATGCAACATTGGGGCAGGACTGTGTGCCTGTGGAGGCAGAGCTTTGTCATGGGGTGTTAGCGCATGCCGAGCGCTTGGCAGCACATGTTCGTTGTCAGATCTGTACATGGAGGGCTGTGCAGCGTGGTCTTAGTCAGGTCCAGATTTCTCATGCATGCTGCAGGCAAGTGCAGGTACAGTGGCCTCTTCTGCTGGACGCATGCCCAGGGCCATTTTGCTTTTTGTATTTGTTTCTGACTGATATGCAAGACAAAAATATAAATTAATAATGAACAGCGTTGTTCAAACATGTTGATATAAAATGCATATGGAGCAGACTGGTTTACCTTAGCAGTTAGGAAGTGGTCATGTCAATGTCTGTGAACTCCTGTTAAGGCGAATGTACGTTTCACTAGTTAGTGGGAGTTAGATGTGAGCACAGTTGACGTGGTGAGGGACGGACAGATGGCCACGGCTGGAAGGCTAGGATGGATGTTCTTTGAGACCCTCTGTGGTTTCTCCAGGAGAGCAGGCGTTGCGCTACTTCACCCGCGTGTGAAATTACAGGGACACTCTAATCTGACATGTGGCACAGTGCAGTCTCAAGCGCTTCTCTCCTGAATGCTGGTGGTTAACACCCTTTTGGCCTTTTAAGATCTTTGCAGGGGAATGTTTGAAGCTTCTATATAAAGTTTAGCACCACTTGCTGGAAGGAGGTTGTGTAGCTGTGCTGTGTGTCAGTCTCTTCAGATATAAAGGACCTTCATAGGTTTCTGCCCAGGGATGTTCAATGTTGCCTATCCGATTTAAAGTGTTACAAGTTTTACATCTGCAATAGGTGTCCGCCACATCTCAACCAGTCCTGCGAATCTGTGTGTGCACGTTAGTGTCCCTCATTGAAACCATTGTGTAAAAACATCTCTTCAAAGGGCTGATGTTCCCATGATGTGGCATTCCCACTGTGTGGTAACCCACACTCTCGTAGCAGTATTCTTTTGTCCTTCGCTCCTCTACTGGAATCCAGCTAGGATGAATTAGGAAACACACACACTCGCTTAAAACGGTGAATGAAACCGAGAGAATCTTCCACCAGATGAAAGACTGGTGTGGGCTGGGGTGTCTGAGCTGTTAGCTTTGGGGGGGCATATCAGCTGTGGTCCGTTGGCCAATAGGAAAACCAACAACTGGCCTCTTCCTCATCACTTTAAACTGATGGAAATGTTATTATTATTTTGGAGAGAATTTAGAAAGGCAGTGCTCCCAGGTTTTGCAGACCCCCCCCTCTCCCCCTGCTGACTATAGGGTCTGGTCTAGACTGGCATCTGCTACCAGTGGCCCCACCTTCCTCCTGTCCTTCTCGAGAGACATGAGTGTGATGGTTTGTGACTCCCACCCCTCTGGAGTGGACATCTTGCTGGTAGAAAACACTGAGTTATTGTCAGCCCCTGTGTGAAATTATTAATATTTATAATGGTGGTTGGCTTTGTATTTTTTTTTCTCTTCCTCCCCCTTCCTTATCTGTTTGCAGATCAGAGAATGTTGTACATTGAAAAAGAAAAGGAAATAAAAAACAAAACAAAAAAAGACAATTGAAGACATTATTTGTGTAAATGTTTTCTGATGTAAAAAGATTATGTAAATAAAATGTTAACTACAAGAATCTGACCTAATTGTCATTTTTTCCCCACCCCTTATCCCCTAACCCCCCCCCCACCCCACATACACACACACAGGCACACACATGCACACACATGCACTTAGATGTTTGGTTTGAAATGTTTTTTCTGGTTTAGTGTAGATGAACCAGGCATCCTAAAATGCTTGTAGTATCTGACAATCTTGAGTTTCCCATTCGTTATTTTAGTTATTTGGTGGAAGCAGTGGCTCTATCTTCAGACAAACCATACCTTTTAACAATGGGTACATGGTTTTTAAAACAGGCTTGGAGATAAACTGATCAATTAAAAGAAAATGAATCCCAATCCCAAATGAAGCACAATCCTTCTGAAGACAGACATATCTTAGGAGGTGGAGAATCACAGTTTTCAGACAGCATCACTGGTGATTACAGACCGAAAGGCCATGTTTGTGGGGGTGTAGAGCCTTGGCTCTTATAAGCGGATATTAAAACGTCACACAGATTATTCTCTCGCCTGCAAACAGAGGTATTTTTTCACAAGGGCCTTGAAAGAAGCCCAAGCTGAATAACACTGAATTCAGCCTTCACTGTTTTTCTGCAGTAAGATGGTCCCCAGTAGGGGGGAAAGTACTGTCTGTCCTCCTGTCCTTGAAAAAGCTCTTTTCACTGTAATCTGTATACAAACCTTGTGCAGGGAGGAGGAGCAACACGAGGGTGGTTTCTGAAAAGTCCTCCAGCAAATGGGGAAGACAGGGTAGCTGCTGTTTATCTAGTCCCCTGGAGTACGCTGCCTCAGCCGGGGCCCTGCTCTCTGTAGCAGTGGCTCCCAGCTCTGGCCCTGGACTAACACCTGTCTGCAGGGTTTGTTTTTTTCCTCCATCCGAGCTCTTAAGTTACTTAATTGCAAACATGATTATATTCTCATTGCCTAATTGGACCTTTTACATTGTGGTCAGCTGTTCTACAAACTGCAGGTAAGGTTGATTATGTTAAGTGAAGTTAATTAAGTTTAAGTAATTGAAGAGCTCACCCTGGAACGAAACGCAGAAGAAGCTTAAGCTGTGCTGCTTGCTGGCAGGTTTTTCCACAGGAGTCGTCTTGTACAAAGGCGGCGTCCTAGTGCAATATCAATAACTGTCATCGTTGCGGTGCTGAGGCTAGAAAACAGATGGAGATTTACGGAGAGTGCTCAGGGGTTAGGAATCATGACGCTGCAGTGGCTGGCTGGACACTCGGTGTGCTCTAATCCTCCTGCCCGTGACTAACAGAGCAGAGCGAACCAAGCGAGCAAAACCTTTTCAAGCCACTGTAAAGCCAGTGCAGCACAGGGTGTATTCTGGTGTAGTAGAGTTGGGCTGACTCTCAGGACCTGCTCCTGCAGCTTTGCACTTTGCTCTGTCAAAAACTTATTCACATGTATGTGTGTTTATTAGGAGACACTGTGGTAAGGGGATCTGAGGAGAAACAAATTCTTATATTTAAAGAGACCATTAATTAAGAAAGCCATTACCCTGCTGGTCTTGCCACAGCTTGCTGGTTTAGAAAGACTGTCGGTTGGCGTGGGGCTGGGTTGGGTTGGGTCTGCCTCAGTTGTGGCCCCTCACACTGGGCCACCAACTCCAGTTCTGTAGAGAGGCAGGTTAATTACTTTAACTGATCCAGCAGTCAAGGTCTGATCCAGTGGCCTCATGTAAAAGGGGTTTGTAAGACAATGTGAAACAAGTCCAGTATGGTGACTAGTATGACTACTATAGAGGTAGATTATGATGTTGATTAGGGAGTGAAATCTGGGGAAAAAATGGACAGTAGGGTTCTGGCTGTTCGACTCCAATCACACACCCCAATCCCCCTAAATCTGCTTTCAGAGCAGACTTGTGTGTGATAGCGATAGGGAGGAAACGTATGAGAGAGGCAAATGAATGTTCCACTCTGCTATGCTGCACCATTGGTCAAACGTTAGGCTGTATTCGGAACTGTGTGGCACCTTTAATCTTCCCCTGAGCACCTGTTTCTCAGTCAGCCTGAACAGAACTGAAAACGGTAGGCCACGGAGAGCCGCGTGAGACAAAATGCAACCGTAAAAAACTAAGAACCACCTTTAAATGTAATGGGAAAGGAGGTATTTGTGGTCTTTAAGTGAGTAGTGGAACAAAAGAAGACCTGCCCACCCCCACTGGAGCTCCAGCAGAGCACCGTTCATGTCCAGTCTCGGAGTACTGGGAGGAACCTTGTATGGGAGAGATGGTGGTAGTAAGGGCAGCAGACCCGTCATCGCTGTTACCGTGCTTCGTTAACTCATACTATCTCTGTGGGATCATCCTGAAATGCCTGGCAGCTTCCACGTCTGCTGCCAGCGCCAGGCAGCCAGAAACATCACAGAGGAGGAGGAAGGAGGGAGGAGCAGGGAGAGCGATGGTGGCACCGGCCATGTCCTTTGGTCCCTCTCGTGTGCGTGTGGAGAATCAACTGTAAATCTGATTAAATGTGTCGGGACAAACACCCACTGATGTAACCGGTGGCTTAATTAAAAGGAAAAAAATGAGCAAACCACAAAACACACTGCAGGGACTGGCCCCAGTTACTCTCCACAGAGGGGAGTCCAGACTTGCATAAGGATATCATTTGTTTTCCTTGTACCTGCAGGTTAAACATGCTTAAATCGCCCAATCTCTGGATCCCTGTTAGTTTTCATGACTGATTGTCTGGGCCAAATTTCCTATAAAAAACCCACATTGTTTAAGGGTAAGATAATGGAAAGTTTTATTTAGTGTGTGTATGTATTGTGCTCTGTGATCCGTGTGGTTGCTTCTGCAGCGCATGCACACTGCAGTAATTCAAAAAGGTGTTTGGAAAGGTTTTCGGGATCAAACCGAGGTCATCGTCTGATACTCTGAGCCGCGCTCCAGTATTCTGCAAGCTGATTGTACGGGTCAGACTATTTATAAACGTGAGCCTCAGCAGAAGCCACCATTGATCGTTCAGCCCCTTTGCTTCAGTCTGTGTTAGTCCTCTATTGGCACTGGAAGTGTTGAAATTGAGGTGCAGGAACCAAAATACACAGAATATAACTGCCCCGCCCCCTTGACTTGTTATAGCAGGTGTCTCCTGTCACACAGTCGAGCGCCGATTGAGCTGCACAGAGGGGAACCACAGAGTTACAGCAGATATGAAATACACCCAGAATAAAAAACAATTAACAGAACAGAAGAAAGATCAGAAACAAAATAGATTTGTGTCCTTTCTTCTCCAAGGGCAGAGGCCTGGTCTGTCCAGCCACTATGACCCCCAGCTGTCCTGACTCTGGCTGCTGTGCTTCCTGTCCCTATGCTGAAAATTTATTTTGCATCCCAAATTCGTGGTTATGCAGCCCCCCCACCATGTTGTAAACAATGATTAATCAGGCCTGTGTTACTAAGTACCATGAGTGGGGTTCTAGACATGGAGAGCCCAAGTGGGAAGAAGATACCTGAAGATACTGCCGCCCTGCAGGTCTGACAAGGCTATGACCACAGCATGCGTTATATAGTAAATAAATAAGAGCGCAGTACCTTCAATAAAACCAACTGAGCTCTGTCTATCTGTCTGTCTGTCTGTCTGTCATTGCGACCCACTGACTCCTCCTCTCTGTTCTCTCTTTCAGCACGGCGACGCTGAAGGGCTGCTGATTGGTCAGCACCGTCCAACGCAAACACACTGCCATTGGTGGAGAGCCAGCAGGGGGAGGAGCCAACATGGGAGTGCTCGGGAAAATGAAGAGCTGAGCACTGTTTATTTCTTATTTAAGAAGAAGACAATCTTTCTGTCCATTCCTCCACACCCGCCCCACCCTCCCATTCTCTGTTTTATATTGGCACAGGACATTTAAATATACATTGTTTTCATTATCTTGAGACACAAGCAAGAGACCTTTTTCTATTTAAATATACACTCACCTAAAGGATTATTAGGAACACCATACTAATACTGTGTTTGACCCCCTTTCGCCTTCAGAACTGCCTTAATTCTACGTGGCATTGATTCAACAAGGTGCTGAAAGCATTCTTTAGAAATGTTGGCCCATATTGATAGGATAGCATCTTGCAGTTGATGGGATTTGTGGGATGCACATCCAGGGCACGAAGCTCCCGTTCCACCACATCCCAAAGATGCTCTATTGGGTTGAGATCTGGTGACTGTGGGGGCCAGTTTAGTACAGTGAACTCATTGTCATGTTCAAGAAACCAATTTGAAATGATTCGACCTTTGTGACATGGTGCATTATCCTGCTGGAAGTAGCCATCAGAGGATGGGTACATGGTGGTCATAAAGGGATGGACATGGTCAGAAACAATGCTCAGGTAGGCCGTGGCATTTAAACGATGCCCAATTGGCACTAAGGGGCCTAAAGTGTGCCAAGAAAACATCCCCCACACCATTACACCACCACCAGCAGCCTGCACAGTGGTAACAAGGCATGATGGATCCATGTTCTCATTCTGTTTACGCCAAATTCTGACTCTACCATCTGAATGTCTCAACAGAAATCGAGACTCATCAGACCAGGCAACATTTTTCCAGTCTTCAACTGTCCAATTTTGGTGAGCTTGTGCAAATTGTAGCCTCTTTTTCCTATTTGTAGTGGAGATGAGTGGTACCCGGTGGGGTCTTCTGCTGTTGTAGCCCATCCACCTCAAGGTTATACGTGTTGTGGCTTCACAAATGCTTTGCTGCATACCTCGGTTGTAACGAGTGGTTATTTCAGTCAAAGTTGCTCTTCTATCAGCTTGAATCAGTCGGTCCATTCTCCTCTGACCTCTAGCATCAACAAGGCATTTTCGCCCACAGGACTGCCGCATACTGGATGTTTTTCCCTTTTCACACCATTCTTTGTAAACCCTAGAAATGGTTGTGCGTGAAAATCCCAGTAACTGAGCAGATTGTGAAATACTCAGACCGGCCCGTCTGGCACCAACAACCATGCCACGCTCAAAATTGCTTAAATCACCTTTCTTTCCCATTCAGACATTCAGTTTGGAGTTCAGGAGATTGTCTTGACCAGGACCACACCCCTAAATGCATTGAAGCAACTGCCATGTGATTGGTTGGTTAGATAATTGCATTAATGAGAAATTGAACAGGTGTTCCTAATAATCCTTTAGGTGAGTGTATATATACACACACACACACACACACACTTTTCTATTCCCAAGAAGCACTGGATGTGTCCTGGCTGACTGACTCACAGACACTTGCACGCACACTGGCCCACAGTCTGTTGCAGCAGTGTTTGCGGGCTCCAGTCCCAGCTCCTCTCCTGTGCACTGTGATGCAGAGCAGCAATGCACAGCTTTGCATAAATAAATGAATACAGCTAGGAAGAAGGGGTGGGGCGGTAGAACACAGATCACTTCCACAGCTGCAGTGCTCCACTTTGGTTTTTTCTATTTTTCTAAAATAGTTTAATGTTTCACAACACAGCTGTATAGAATTGCTTCCTCTCTCTCCTTCTGGACGTTGCCCTGTTTTTGTGCAGTTGCGCTGCACTGTGTGCACAGCAGGTGTGATCATTCCTCCCTCCCTCCCTCCCCTTTCACTCTCATACAAGTCTGAGCCCTCGTCTGTGTGCAAGTGGAGATCATTGCAGCACCATCTATAGGAAGCAAGGCTGAAACTCCACTTACAGTCTTTTGATTTTCTTTTGGATAAACTGAAAAAAAGTGGGGGTCGTGACCTGAAGGAAGTTATCTATGCAATTGTGTGAGAGGCTCCACAGTGCTCTTTGGAGAGATTTCTTGAATCCCCTTCTCGATCTGTACCACAGATCCGGAGCACAGGCCTCGCCCCCCCGGGGCAGCTGGACATCTCTGGCTCTCTCTCTTTCCAGAAAGAGCGGCCATTTTGTTTGTTTTGTTCATGTTGGAAAGACTGTGCACAAGCAAAAAACTAAATGCAAATCAATCACAAATGCATAATCATAGCCTTGTCTTTGGAGCCCTGGAGCCTGGGGGTTTCGTCTTCTATCGTGGCAGGATCATTGTGGGAAGTTGGATCTGAAAATGGTGATAAAACTCTCTCCTGAGGCTATCCATTGGGAAGTGCTCCAGTTACTATTACACCACTAAAAACCCACCGCAGAATCAAGCAAGAACATTTTAACCCGGGGGAAGAGAGACAATTCTACGCCTGGAAGTCCAGGAGAAGATTCCCTTCCCTTGCAGAGAGACAGGCCTGTCCTGGGGAGCGCTCGGGTACTCCAAGGAACATAATAATACTACTAATAATGATGCCTTGACTCACTTAACTGAGCATTGTTTGCTGTGCTCTCATGTTTGTGAAGTTTGTTACCTGTGCCAGCTGTTGAAATGCTTTTATTAATTTCGATTTCGCTCTCCTGCAAGTTTGAATTGAGGCAGGGGGACAGGAGGGTTTGTGACACAGTTCTTAAATCTCAAGACTGGACTGGGGAGTGTGCCTGTTGTAGGTTCAGACCAGTCTCTGAACTGGTGTGGTCAGGCTCAATGTGAGTCACTGAATGTCTCTCACCATTGCCACCCGTTACTGGCCTGTGCAGGGGCTTGGGAAACCAGGGAAAAGGTCCAAGTCCTTCAAGACAGGGCAGTATCTATCCTTTATTAGCAACCCTATTGATACTATTATTATTATTATTATTATTATTATTATTATTATTTAGTGAAGTGTGGAATTCCAACCATTGTTTACGACACTGCTGGCATTCCGTTTGGTCTCATTGAAATGAAGGTCATGTTAGGAGGTCATGTTTTTGTTTTCTTTATTATTTTACTGCAGCCTGGAATCCTTTAAGCTATTCTGAATTCTAGAACACTTTCTCTGTGTAGCTATAGTAACAGATGTCAAATGGCAATCGTTATTTATTTATTTTCTCTCTAATTGTTATTTTCACAGCAGCAGAAAGGTTACAATGACACGGCCGTAACTGTTCTTCTTTAGGTTATGTGGCGTTTCTGGGCTGTGTGGCGGAGCTCGTTTCAGATGCCGAATTTAGAGTGCAATTCGAAAGATGTAATGGGAAACCAAATCTAATTTTAAGGTATATATCTGTATGTGTGCGTGTCTATTTATGGAGTTACTGCAGAAAAAAACTCTTCTGTGAACAGTTGCCGAGGCCCCTGAGGAAAGACAGCCTGCGTCCTGAACCGGCTGCTTTCGGAACTGAAGTAAGATCATGCGCACCTTCATTTTGAAACGGAACTTGCCAACGTAAAGGTCCTGACTCATCCCTCGCCACGCTGGCTGTCCATGTGGCGTCCACGGCGTCCTTCCTCTCCCGGGGCTCTCCAACCCTGCAGGCCACACTGACCTCCCAGTTACTCAACTTGTTGGATCAGCTTATTAATCGCATTTATTTGATACTTCTGTATTTGACTACAGTCTCTGATCTACTACAGCTAGTAGGAGTGATTATCGCTCCACAAGTTTCCATTATCCATTTCTTTTCCAGGTGAGACTGTGTGTGTGTGATGTTGTAGGTACATTGATGCAATGTAGAGATTTTCTTAGTTTTTCTCTCTCAATGCCAACTTGTTAAAAAAAAGGCCTTAAACCTATTTGATAGATGTCTAATGGATAAAAGAACCAGATCAATGAAGTAATTGACTGCCCACCCCAACTGCCCCGGAGCAGAGCACTTGCATCGATTGTGCTGGACAGGGCTTTCTTTCTTTAAATGTTGAAATGTAAAGTTTGTCAGGGATATTTTATAATGTAGAATTGACAGTACTGTATTGCTTTTTATTATTGTATTATTCGTGTTATTATTATTTCCCTTGGGCTTCAGTTGCTTAATATTTAAGCTGCAAATCAAACCTTGAGATTCATCCGCACCTTGATGTGATGCTGTCATTTGTTTTTGCTTTGGCTCTTTTCAATTTGTGAAGTTTAATATACAGGAAAAAAAAAATCTACACCTGAACATAAGACCCGTGCTTCATCTTCTGAGTTTCTAAGAATGTTGTCTAACAATTATCCAAATAAAGAGGACTCTCCGATTGTTTTTCCTGAGAGCTGGTTTATATTATCAGTCCTGTCCTCCTGTTCGCAGCTCCAGCTCTGTCAGTGCAGCCCCAGTAGGATATAATGCAGTAACTCACAGTTCAGCTGAGAAAGGGGGGGCGGTCCCTGACTGACAATTAGAAAACAGAAACTAACGAGACAGCTGTGCAATGTGGGGTGTGGGGAAGAGCAGAGCAACTGCTGAGGGCTGGAGACAGACAGCATGGGAAATAGAGAGCGAGGGAGAGACAGTGTGACAAAGAGAGACACAGACATGATTGGGAAACATATAGAGCTATGGGGACATCTGCTCCGGGCAGACTCCTGGCAGGCGGTGTGGAGGGCGTCACCTGCCCCCAGAGCCCAGCGCAGCAGTGGGAGTGTGGGGCGTGTCATGCTGGCAAAGGGCACGGTGCCAGGGCCCGGGGGGGGGGGCAAAGAGACCCTGAGCAAGACAGACCGTACTGCTCATTACAAAGGCATGAGGCGGTGAAGAGACAGAGCTGAGAAAGAGGCAGACCCACACAACACAACCCTAGGAGAAGGAAGCCCACGACTGCTGCTCTCAAGCACACAGGCTTTTAATCGGTGGGGAGGATGGGTAATAAATTGCAGGCTGTTGGTGATGCAGCAGATGCGTATTTAACCTTGAAAACAAGGTTAAACAAGGGTTGGCCCCTCTCTCTGGTTTCTCCTTTTAGCTGTACGCTTATTTAAACTTACAGCAACAACATAAAGGGGGAGGGGACAGACCGTGTGTTTGCTTTATTGAAAAACTAAAACAAAACAAAAAAACAATAATTGAAGCTTCAAACCTTAAAACAATTTCTCTCTATGGTGTCTAAGACATTCTCAGCGTCAGTTGATGAGTCTATTTAACATGTTTATTTAGGGGAGCAGATGCCCCCCCCGCCCCGTCCCCTGCAATGCTATCTGTTGTTGTTGGGGTTCTGGACAAAGTTGATGGAGTAGGATCCACTGCTGTTGTCCTGGTTGACCTGGAAGTTCTCTGTGGAGAGGCCGAAAGGTCGCAGGAACATGTTCCCCAGGTCCTTCAGCTTGCCTACGAGGTGGAGAGAGAGAGAGAGAGTTGAAAGGCTCATTAAATCAACACAAGTCAAGTGCCTGAAGGAAGCCAGTGAAGCAACCAAGAGATGACATCACTTCCAATCTTCCCAAACCAAGTGAGAAAAGTTTTGCAAAGAAAGAAAATGTTAATTAAACCCAACTTTTCTCCAGCACGTTATCAACACCCTGCCTGCTGGTCTCCAGAGTGCGTGTCGCCCTCTCTATATAAAGAGTGTGCTCTCCACATGCCTGCCACCAATCTATCTATGTTTAGACATTCACTGGGGGAAAAGACGGAATTAAAAATAGATCAACAAACAGATAAACCCATGTACGGATGAATGAACAAACAAACGACCAAACTGATAAATATGCATGGGACAAGGCTTTGCTAATGAGATGAATACAGACATACTTATTGCTAGTCTTTTGTTTCATTATAGGGGTTGTAAGAATAGAACATATCCAGTAGATTCGCTTTGGGGAGAAGGAAAATAACGATTTGGATTTCTGTATTTTGATATATCTGTGGCTCTGAGGATCTGCTGCAGTGAGATCGATAGGAAACGTTGCTAAGCAGCCATGCAACAAACACTGAACCTCTTTGCACTGCAGTTTGCTTTGGCATGTTCAGCAGCACTGAACCTGGGCCGGCAGCTGCTGTCTGTCCTCTCGCTCCCGATTTAAGTGATTTAAGTAGCGTGAGGCACGGAGAACATCTTCAGAGCCTTGCAATTGGGGACCAAGACTACTCCCAGGAAAGAAAGAAAACATTAAAACGAATAAACAAACAAATAAATAAAAATAGCAGAACATTCCAGCATCTCCAAATGCAAATGCGCACACACACACTCAAACACAGAGACAGGGTTCTTGCCCTTTTCTCATAGACAAATTCAAGACTTCGAGACTTCTTCCAAACTGCTTTTGCAAGAAGGCAAATCTGTAACCGCTTTCTGTGTTAAAGAAGTGCGTGTTTATAGAGTATTTGGACAAATATTGTGCAATTCTAATCAATAAACCAAAAAACTAATGTGCAAATAATACATTAACATCTTTAATTAAACATTACGTATTGCGTATGCCATTCCCATCCAACAACATTGCACAGATAAAAATATACCAGTTTAGCAGTTATTTCTCACATTTACCAAGGTCAGAGAGAAATCGCTATCTTAAATTGATCGTTGGTAAAATCACACTATTTGATCCACTTGACAACAATATTAGATTAAGATTCTCCAGTAACTTTAAATAAAAGACTTATTGAAATTACATACCCAGACGTCTACCATTATTTGGTTGTGGTAAAGTACAAATCATTTGTGGTAAAGTATTTGTATATAATCAGGGGCGATTGTAGGATTTTGGAAATGTGGGGCCACAAGAGGGCCATGATTGTTACCGAGGGGCCAACATTTGTTAGGGTGGTCCGGGAGCATGCTCCCCCGGGCAGATCTTTTTGTAAAATGGCTTTTAAAAACTCAGTTTGTAAGCTAAGATTGAAGCAAATTACAAGGAAAAACTGGGCAATTCATACAAATCCAGCAAAAATGTACCACCATATTTGCTACCATTTGCTAGTGACAAAATTATTTTTAAATTGACATGAACACAATGGACAACAGTGATACCTTATGGCCATTAACACAATACACAATATTAACTTCTCCACTCACTTCACCCCCAAAAGTGCTTCAGTATGGACTCATCCCTGAGCATTTGTTCAGTGCAAGAGGGAATGGTATTCGTGAACAAAATACGGTCCCCTTAATATACAAAAATGCCTGATTGGACAGAATGGGTACACAGCCCCCCCAAAATCACTGCATCTTTAACACTGTACATTAAGAAGACCCATTGTGGCAACGTTGTGTGTTAGCAGGGAATGGGCAGAAAGCCAATGTGGTTTTTGTCACAGTCTAGGCTTGGGGAGATTTGCAGTCACGGTGCTGCAGTGCTGTAGCGGTAGAGCAGTGTGCAAAACAGGGCTTAAACGCACCGTAAATAACTTCCAGCCCAGTGTGTGGTCTCTCGGGTTAAGAAGCAGGTGAATACAAACGTGTCAAAGGAAACGTATTAAAAAAATGTCTACAAGATACGTTCAATGAGACGGTACTTATTGAATCGATTAAATACTTATGACTGCATGAATATATTCTATATAATTACTTAAAACTTTACCCCATTGAACTTTTTGATGAAATTGCACAACCAAAATAACTCCCCTGTGCTCTGGGAGTGTACTGTATTTCATATGACTGCAAATAGATATATATTTAATTAAGTTTATTCATAGTTAAATTATTTTAGTTCGACCCAAAACCAGTGTGCTTGATTCAGTTCTCAAAACCCAGAAAAATTGAAGTGAACAGATCCCTCGCAGCAGCTCAGTTTCCATTGCATAACTGTGGAGTTTTCAAAACGCCAATTTGTCACTTTAAAATGGGCTCTCATTACTGTGCAATCGGGTGTTCACATTTATTTAGATTTAGATTTATCCATAACAACTTATTAAAGATAAAGGTGTACTGTTTTCCTAAAGATAAGCACCTACCCACACCCCTACAATAACTTGTCCGCTATAATTTCAAATCTGGTCAAGTTTTATATGAAACAATTTGAAAACTGTAATATCAAATAATTTAATTATATTGTATTAAATACAAAAATAACTAGATCCTAAATGATACTAGCTCCAAACAATGACATATAACCCGTAGATTTCTGGGGCACAGACTTGACTCCCGGTAGCTCATGATTGTTAATATAAAATCGCTGAGGTTCCTCTACTGCAGTGTGTGTCAGTGAGCGGAGGACGGGAACCCTGTGTATGAAGCAAACATGCTGACTGTACAGTCGACTTCAGTATACATTATTTTGACAATAGGATTTCCATACTTTTCCTAAACTTAAATTAAAATTGTCATACTTTTCCAGGTTTGGAGATTAGTCTTTTTAAAATCCATACTTTTCCAGACCTGCGCAAGAACCCTGAGAGAGACACATGGACACACGCGCAGGACATGCTGCTGCAGTGTTCTGGACTGGACTGGGCTGTCATTAAGCAGTAAAGCAGAATATGTATCTGCTGCATGTCCGGGGCGGGGCAGAGCGGGTCCAGCTCTGCACTCAAGTGCCGAGTGTGGAAACTGCACTGCTGCCAGGCTATCTCACTAACAGCCCTGGCTGACAATTGACAAGCTCATTGCTACAGCCCAGAGCGAGAGAGAGAGAGAATAACCAGACAGAGAGATCCCTCAGCCTCCACACAGCTCTATTTCCCTTCAGGACAGGAAATCCACAAAATCTGGCCAATGAGAGGAGGCAGCTGACAGTGTGTGCGTGAGTTATTATTATAGATTTCTTCTCATGATTATTACAATATACCACATTATTTTACATTCAATTACCCCTTTATACAGTCTAGGTACAGGACCTTGCTCAAGGGTACAGCAGTGCCCTTGACCTGGGACTGAAACCACAACCCTTGGTTCAGGAGTCCAGAGCCCTGACCACTGCTGTATACTGCTGCCCCTGCATGCATGTGTTTGTGTGTTTCTGTGTACGTCTGTTTGTGTGTGTGTGAGCGACTGCGCGTCTGTAATTGTAAGTGGGCATGTGACCACGTCTGTGGCTGTGTGTCCCTGTGGCAGCGCGGTGAAGACATGAGGACACAAAGATCAATGTGAGGGAAAGGGAAGATGGGGGGGACAAAAGAAAATGTGAGGAAAAAAATTAGAGAAAGAAGAGAGAGAACAAACACTGGCTGGATGCAGAGACCAAAAGGACACAAAGCAAAACTTACTCAACATCTCCTCTTTCATTTTCTCGTTCCTCTCCTCAATCTGCTTGGGCAAGCGCTGCAAGAGGAGGAAAGAGAGGATTAAGGACACAATTTCCCATACAAGAGATAAAGGCAGGCACCTACACACTCCTGTTGGGAAGCAGGGAGGACAGGGCAGTGACCTGCAGGGGGCTGGGAGACCACAGTCCACCCAATGCACTGACCACTGTAAACATTACAAGATCACTGTTATAAAGCCTTTCCTCTGCTCGCCCTGCCTGCTGTGGCTCCCTCAGCTGCTTCTCTCCCTGCAGAGTCCTGAGCACAAACCTCAAGGACAGGGAGAGGCTGCTCTTGAAAACCTCCCTGAAACTGCAGATACACATTTATATGTATAAACACACGTTTGCGATGAGGGCCTGAAATTGCCTGTGGACTGCCAGACAGGATAAAGCACCCTCCCAGAGCGACGCACACTCTGAGTTCAGTCAGTCCGAGATCCTTTTCAAAACCCCGTAAAAAAGGAATTGCTCTCTCTGCTTACCCGGTGGTGTTTGCTAACCCACACATGCATGCGACTGCCACGCTTTGATCTGCCAATCAAGAAATCCAGGACTTATCCAGGCAGTTTAATGGAAATCTTTAATATATTAAAAACCTTCCCTGTTAGATCTGAACTTTATAAAGGTGACATAGTTTGGAGGAGGGAGTAATGCAAAAATATATATGTCAGCAGTCTGCAGCTGTAAAGTGCTGACGTGTGCTTTTCTATCAAAGCCTCTTTGCTCTGTGCATGTGTGCATGTGAGAGAGAGAGAGAGAGAGATGCAGGCAAAAGCATCCTCTAAGGAAACAGCAGTATAATCCATATGTTTAAAATGCATAAAAACTAATTATCATCATATTAATACTACTACTACTGAGCAGATGTTTCCAGGTGTTTATCAGTTGCTCATTGACAGTCACATGGAGACCCAGCTGTGAGAGGACTGGAGCGCTCCTCTCAGGCTCACCGCGCAGGCCTCCCTGGCCTGGCCGACGGACGGGTCCCTCTCCAGCACGGCCGTGTAGTCCTCCAGGGCCTCGTCCAGCTTGTCAGTCCTCTCGTACAGCTCCGCCCTGCGCAGTCGCGCACGCAGGTACTCGGGGTTCAGCTCCAGGGCTGAGGAGCACAGAGTGAGTGATCAGGGCTGAGGGAGGGTAGGAAGAAGGCATGGAGGAAGAACAAGGGGAAAGGATGGACAGAGGGAAGAAAGGGAGAGAAGAAAGCAAGGAGGGAGGGAGGAAAGAAGGAGAAGAAGGGGTGGAAGATTTAGGGAGGGAGGGAAAGAGGAATGCCCTGTTTCCACTGGCGGACGCGTCCGACCCCGGACACTTAAACGGGTGTTTCCACTGGCTTAAGCGTCTGGACGCATCCAGGTTTTGTGGACGATTAACGATCTGCTGCCAGACGTGGACGTAAGCGTCTGTCACACCCACTAAGGAAATACTTCTCTTTCAGAAGTGGAGGTGTGCGCTTGACTTGTAGACAGACAGGGAAGAGATCAGATACATTATGTCAGAAGATATAATCTCAAGTGCCGTGTGGGATCACAAAGAAATTAGTTTTATTAGCAGCATGGAGTGAAATCCACGTACAGAAACAATGACTGCTTACAGTTAATATCCGAGTGTATTAAAAACTTGGATTTCACAGGACCAGTCACCGGTGCAGTGTCGTGACTAGTTAAAAATAAACTGAAGGATAATAATCGGATCGGTAGCAGCCGATATTATTAATATTTTATGAACAACTGGATGGTGCTGTCGTTTTGTGGATGGTGTGCAGGGACAATCCGCAGGGACAATCAGTAGGAAGGCCAACACAATTCCATTAACGTGTACCCATTTACAAGTTAAATGAATGAATAAATAAATACAGCAGATCTGGGTTTCCCTGGATTTGTATTGTTGCACATGGAAACGTTTTCTAAGGTTAATGTAGTGCTTGTCTGAATATAATGTTGTCTCTACACGTTTAGCTCTTCCTAATATCTCTTAACAGAAACGTGTATTTATTAAGCTGTTGACAATCATGTAAAGCAGAAAGAATAAAATAGACACAAAAGTCCTCTCCACGTCAGGCTCTATTGCTCGTAGTGTTGTTCTCCGTCTCTGTTTTTAAAACGAAACGCAAACCAAACCCACAATCGCTCTGCTGCTCCCACAACAGGGACAGACTTGCTACAATGGCCTGGTTTTACAAAAGACGTGTCCAGCACGGCATGGCACGGACGCGCCAGTTGAACCGAGGCAGAAGGCAATGGGAGAGGGGGAAAGGATGGAGGAATGGAGAGAGGAACGCAAAGAGGAAGGGAGGGAGGGAAGCTCTACATTGTAAGGCAGTGAAAGCAGGATTCCTCCTACCTCTAGTGCAATCCGCTATGGCCTTCTCCTTCTTATCCTGCAAAATGGGAAAAAGAAAAAGTAAAAATCCTCCCAGGATCTGGACAGCTCAGCCCCAAACCATCCTCCTCTCCCCCCCTCCCCGTGCCGTACCAGTTTCATGCGAGCCGCCGCCCGGTTGGAGAACAGGATGGCTCTGTCGGCGCTGTAGCTGGCGGGGCAGGTGTGCAGCGCTGCGGTGTAGGCCTCCTCCGCCTCGCAGTGCTCTGAGCAGAAAGACAGACACAGGCGAGGTCACAGCGGCCCGGGGACACAGCGCTGCTCAGCCCAGGTCCCGGGGCCCCGCTGTCCAGCTGAGTTCAGCCCAGCCCTTTGGCCCTTCACTGATATCTGAACTAATAATTTTACTTTTTATTGTTTATCTTACAACAAGACTGAGAATGCCAGTACTTTATATCCATTTATATTTCTGCCTGTTTTAAGTTAAGTTAGCCTAATGTTTGCTAATGTTGGGTGTGATTTAGTCATTGAGAGCTTAGCTGGACCATGAGACCCAGCATTACATTATTGTTCTTATTTGGGTGGACGGCTTTATTGCCAAAATAACTGAATGAGGTCAAACACAGTGGTAATGGTGCAGCTCACCTCCACTCTTGAACTGTTCATTCCCTCGTTCCTTTAGCCTCCTGCTCTCCTCTCTCCTGCCCTGTAAACCAAACCGGCCCAACAGGGAGATTAAATGGGTCAAACCAAACATGGCATCACAGTAACACTGAGATGCTGCTATGCTCACTAGACTTGATTTATACTGTACTGAAGGCACTGAGAGGACAGCCATCTTCCATCACACACACACACACACACACACACACCTATGAAGTGGCTAGGAATCACCCCAGCTACCAGTCTTCGGATAGCACTGCCCCCTGGGATGCTGAAAACACTCTCTCTCACTCACAAACTCTCACACTCACACACAGTTTAATTTAGTTCATTCCTCCCTCTCCCTACTGCTCCCTCTTCCTGATCTACCCAGAGGGGTTTGTATGGCAGCCGCGCGTGGGTTGGGTGGGAAAGCCGAACTCTCCTGCAGCTCAGACGCAACCAAGGAGCGATACCTAATCGGTGTGACAGACACTTCAGAAATAACTAATCATGCACTGCAGGTAAAAAAAAAACATCAGCTCCTTTACTGGAGGGGGGGTACTGTGCTTGTGCGTCTTTCGTGTGGGCTGCATCGGACGAGTGCAGCCCCGAGTACACGCTCCTGCCTCCCAACACTGAGCACAGCGTTCCAGATAAGCCAGGCAGGGGTGGGGCTTCTCTTATCTCATTCGATACAGGGACACATGTGACCTGCTAAGGCACCGTGAGAAACCCTGTTCACGGGCTGGACTCATTACACCAACACTGAAACGGAACAAAAACAAAAAAAGGGACTTTGCTCTTCTTATTACAATGGTTACCAGGCCTTCAGCAGTACACTTCACTTGAAAGACCTCAAACAAGTAAAAAACACTTTTGGGTGTTGATACAGTACCAACACCCAAGAATTGCAACTTAGCAAGCGTCACTTCCAAAGAGTATCCTGTTTATGCTACTGTTTCATAAAGCATGTGTGTGTATGTATACTGTATGTACGCACACATATATTAAGATATCGATGGCACACTCTGAACTTAAAACGTTGAATTAATCCTGTACTTCAGAAATTATTTCAATAATTTAAAGCTGCTGCATATTGACAGAAAAAGAAAAAACGACATCAGTTGATCCATCCACTCCTGATACCAGAAGAGCCAATTTACTCCATAAACCTTTGAAGATTTGACACATCAAAGACAGCCCACACTGAGCTGCACCTGCACACGGGGAGAGCAAAGTGGGGCATTGAAAGCGCAGTGTCGGCCTCACCTCTCTCTCCTCCTCCGTCAGCTCTTTCTCCAGCTCCCTCAGGCACTCCTCGTCAAATTCGGGGGTCTCCTCCTCCTTCAGCTCCAAGTCCTCCTCCTCGCCCCCCTCCGCCCCTCTGTCTCCTCCCTCGGCGCACTCTTCCCATCTCTCTGCCTCCTCCTCCCGCTCCCTCGGCCGCTCTCTCCTCCCGTCTACCTCCCCTGTTCCCTGCCCCTCAGTCTGTTCCCTGTCCGGGTCCTCTCCATCCTCTCCGTCTTCGCTCCCTGTTCCGTCTTCGCTGTCCTCTCGCTCTCCGTCTCCTTCCGTCCCACGCTCGCTCCCTGCTGGGCCACCCATACTGCTCTCTCCCGTCCTCCTCTCCTCCAGGGACTCCTCACAGTCGAAGAAGCACTCCTCCTCTGGCTCAGGGGCAGGGCTGCAGTCCGGGCCCCCCTGGTGGGTATCAGACAGGCCTGCAGTGCGGTCCAGAGCCTGGGGCAGCTGCTCCTGGTCACTGGGGCTCTCCTCCACTGCAGACTCCATTGGCAAGCTCCCCTCTACGCCAGCACACACACAAACCACAGAAGAGAAAGCATACAGCCTTTAGAACCGCACACAGCTGACCGCCCTACTTTGTAGCTCCCAACCCTGTTTGGTGTCACACACACACACACACAAACAAAATGGGTCAGAAATGCAGGGTGATTTATGTTTATACATTTTATCTGAATATTATAGCAGCATTTTCAATCAGACATGTTCAAAATTGGTCTCACAGTATAAAGGGGTCGGGAAGCCCTGGCTTAACTCCTACTATGATGTCATACTGAAGTCA
This sequence comes from Amia ocellicauda, assembly GCF_036373705.1. Lineage (NCBI taxonomy): Eukaryota > Metazoa > Chordata > Actinopteri > Amiiformes > Amiidae > Amia > Amia ocellicauda. The sequence continues at coordinate 24,741,266 of NC_089860.1, forward strand.
TGCAACACTAAACGGGCTCTTTGCCACAGAGCTCCACAAACCCAGCCCCACTCTGACCACAGCAGGCCAGCCGGGCCCAGCCGAGGACGGGTCTCTAATGGGGCTGACGGTCTGTTGTCCCTGGGTCTGCAGACACTACAGTCAGGCAATGACAGAGTTGCAAGGGCAGTCACACAACTCTCACACACCCTAAACCTGTTCGGCCACTCTGCTGTACCGCGGATAGCCTTCGCCATTCATGCATTTATATTGAGCACCATCTACCATCTACCATCTACCATCTACCATCTACCATCTACCAGCCTGTCTGTCTGTCTGTCTGTGTCTGTGTGTCTGTGTCCATCAGCATCGCCGTATTATACTATTTTAAATACATGGCCGTGACGCCTCAAGATGCTCTTCCTGTCCATCAATTTTCGATTGCAGTTAAAAGCCAATAAATATGAACAGGCACTGAAAGGGATGTCGGTGTTTTGCCATGCTTGTTAAACATAATTAACAATACAAAAGAAACCTCATACACAAACACAGTCGCTCTGTCATCCCTACCTGGTAACAGCCAGCCCCACTGTTCACTTTCTAACAGCACTTCCGGCCTCCGCGGCGAATCATTGGGCAGTACCATAGACATTTAAAATCCACTTCCGCCAGCGTCAGCCGCCATCTTGGGTGATAATAAACTCAATGTAAGGAAGTTTTACTTGATATTGACTTAGAAGCAACGTTTTCGGCACTTCATTTATTTGGGTAAATTTAAAATAAAAATTAAAATATCGATAATCAGTGAAACGGTTAGGTGGAGAATGACTGTCTGCATGTGAGAATGCAATCTTTTATTTATTTATTTATCTATTTATTAATTCTTCTTCTTCTTCTTCTTCTTCTTCTTCTTCTTCTTCTTCTATTATTATTATTATTATTATTATTATTATTATTATTATTAACACAGTCAGGTTTGGTGAACTTCGAATTCGCTACCTCTGCACAGTAACCACAATCTGTTGAAATCAAACTACACAAAATTAAGTATGACAAATATGTTTATATAATTATATAATATAAGTGAAATGTTATATATGATTTGGATATTGCAATTGAAAGCTCTGCAGATATCTCTAAATGTCAATTTGGCTTGCCATAGGGATAGACAGCTATGAAAGCTCTGGGTCTCTTCTTTCTCAGGAGCTGAACCAGCAATGAGTGATTTAAAAATAAGGAATCGGTTTTAAATCGACACTGGGGCGTTCGTGGGGACAGGGGAGTGGTCGTGTGGGACAAGAGTGCAGTCTTTGGAACATCTGTCAGTGTGTATGTGTTTGTGTGTATACCATATCTTACCATATTTTTTCCATGCTGCACTACACTTCACATTATCACGAGTTTACCACGTTTTCCCCATGATTCTCATGCCCAGGACTAGTGCAACCAGTAGGTGAATCAGACAATTTTGTGGGGGCGGGGGGAGAAAAGTCTCATTCCGTCTGCGAGCGTGGAGAATTGTGGGTGAGATGTTCTTGTGTGTCACGCACACAGAGCTGCTAACTAGGGTTTTATTAAGGTTTTTTAACAAAGCTGTTTGTCTTGCATTGAACAACACCCTGTGTAACTCCAGGGCTATAATGGCTATCACTGTCACCACCTGTACCAGGGCCCATAGTGTCTTGTCCTGTCACAGTGACGTTGTCCCTCTCTGAGCCCTGGGGAGTACTCAGAACCCCCTTTCTGTGTCAGGGTACCGGTCTGTCAGTGCAGTGTAGCAGGGGTGTTGCTGTGTGAGTGTGCAGGCTTGCCGACCCGGCTCAATAACCTGTTACACTTTCAACATTTGTATTAACTCACTTGTGTCAGTTCCATGTGAGTGTCTGAATGTACAGTAAGTTGCTCTGGAAAAAAAGTGTTAACCAACCAATCAACCAACCAACCAAAAAAATGCATACATACATACATTCATACACACATAAAATGGAATGCGGCTCCCACATGCTTCCACATGGAATGTGTCTGGGAATGGAATGTGTCAGAGGGTTCTGAGGTCACCCAGGGGTCACTCCTCTGCCGCCACTGCTGTGTGTCAGTTCGGTTGGCTGGTTAATTAAATAAACAAACACATAAAATATCAAATAGTTAGATAACACTGTATTTCATTCATGTTTTCACTTCTTTCCCACTGGGCCCTGTAAGTGTTATTACAGACAGTGTGCTGCAAGCAACACGCAGGAAGGCAGAAAGCACCGAGACAACACCCTGTCTCTGGACAGCTGTCTCCCCCAGATGCAGAACTCCACAGACACGCATGAACATTCATAAACAATCATTTATTATCATTGTGCGTGTCCCCCATCCCAATCAAAAACAACAGCAAAATGATGACAATAATAACAATAATAATTCAGAAAGACAAATAATACAAAATATTATAATAATTTATTATTTGACATTGGTATCTTTAGTATATAATAACAAAGTACAGGAGCTCGTATCCTGGTTGTGCGATAAGCAAAGGTATTTGGAGTCGTGTGTAATATGCTTCAGAAACTGATATTTAGAGGCAGTGATTCACACTGTACTGCACTGTTCTGCTTTACCATGGCTGGCTTAATGACAATGCCCAGCAAAAGCAGGGAGTCTGTCCACGCTGCAGGCTGTCTCTGTGCTCAGTGACTCCCACAGAGCCCCCACAGAGCTGGGTAACGCCTGTCACGCCACGGGAGAACGTACCCCAGGGGTGCCATGCCCCAGTCCTCCAGGGACGTGGTGTCCTCCTGTTCTTGTGCGTCCGAGTCCCAGCCCTGTTCCTGCAGAGAGGGGTAACTGTGACCTTGGACTGAGATTCATAATTAAGTGAATCACAATCCGGTAATTCATCTGGTTTGGTTAAAACAAGATCCCTCAGAAGGCACTGCGGCCCTCTAGGACCAGGGTGGGCCAGCCCCTGATTTGTTGGTCCAGCTGAGCCAGTGTGACCATTAACCCCTAGGTCTGCAGCTGATGTAAGGAGATGGAGAGCCCACTACAAGGCTGCCCTGCAGGACCACAGCTGGAAACTCTCATACAGTGTCTATTGGCAGCACCTGCCTCCTCTCCAGCATGAGTGGTTTTCTGAAGGCACACTGCGCTGCACAAACTGTTCAATTAATTTATTTACCATTGCACTGACTTTCATGGCTTTTATTTTGTATGAGTTTGACATTCTTCGAACACAGAAAAGGGAACGCTCAGTGAGGAATGAAATGCACTGAAAGCTTTCCTAAATTAAAGGTGCATTTCAGCTTAGCATGTTCAGCACACGAAGACTGTATAGCAGAGTGGGTTTCCAACTGGGTCCCCTTGATTACCCACACACAGTAATCCCCCTAATCTCACTGCTGCAGCTATCTCGAAAATCAAGAACTGAATGACCTTACCGACTGGCTTCCCATAGCTCCACAGTCCTGTACAAGTGTGGCCAGGAGATACAGCTGTGTGCACACAGTGTAAAATACAATCTGTATCCAAGCATCCCGGTTGACTACATCTGTGTCTGGTTTGTGCGTTACGACAAAAACATTAGGCTTATAAACACTGAACAAACAAACAAAATAATAATAAAACAAACAAACACAGAAGACTCAGAATGACTGACACAGGTTCATATCTCTCATCTGTCCAGCACTACTCCCTCCTCCCACCCCAAGAATTCCCAAAGTCTGCAAGCGAGTAGACACAACAGAGCCCCTTCGAACATCACAATCATAAGACAGGGTGGTTGCCGGACATGCAACCGGGGGGACTTAGAACAGAGCAGGACACCCCAATCCCCCATGCCCCAAACCCCTCCTGTACTGTCCTGCTGGAGAGCCCCAGGAGCTTCTGTTCTCCCTCTAAGGGTCTTTTTACCCATTTCGCTCTCTAAGAACAGGGTATAACGTGTTCTGGGCTCCTGTCTCACCTACGACTTAAGTTTTAAAACTCCCTGTAACAAAGAAATGTAAAAAGTAAAAACAGCGCTTGCAAAGAGGCTACAGTGCTGTGACTCTCTAGGACCAGGGCAGCATGATAAATCAGCAAATTTGGCCCCCGACCCTCTGCTCCAAGGGTACCGGGTACAGGGACCCCCTTCTTCTGCCCCCGGTGTCTTCACACCTGGTCCTCGGGCTGCGCCTTCCCCGCCTCGCCGCCCCCGTTGGAGAAAGGGAGAGTTTGGTGTTGTCCGTCGCACACGCTCAGGCTGAAGCTGTACGGGGTGCCGCTTCTTAGTGCAGGGCTCGTCGAGCTGATCCCGTTGTGCTCAATGAGGCCCCCAGTCACCACTGCCCCGCCCCCGAAGAAGAACCTGTGATGCCCCGTCAGTGGCCGCAGCATGCTGTCTGAGGGGCTGCAGGTGGAGGAGGAGGGGGCGTGGGGCCTCCAGCTGTAGAGGGACCCCAGCTGCAGGTGCTGCTGAGGGGGCCCCTCGGACAGGTAGCTGGGGCTGGGCTGGGCGGAGGAGGGGAGCGTCGGATGGCTGCCGTTGAGGAACAGGGAACCGTCGTCCATGGAGTCCTTGCGGGAGTGGTCGGAGGAGCTGAGGTGGGAGCTGCGGTAATCGTAGGCCTTCCAGCCCGGGCGCTTCCTGCGGCGGCACTGGCAGCGGAGGATGCGGATGAAGGCCCGCTTGAACTCCTTGCTGGAGCAGGGGTAGATGATGGGGTTCAGGCAGCTGTTGAAGTAGCCCAGCCAGAAGATCACCTTGAAAAGGGTATCAGGGGCCCGCAGGTGTCTGTTGAAGGAACCTGGGAGACAGGAGACATGGCGGGGTGAGAGGCCTTTACTTTCTCTTTCACACACGCCTGACACACAAGTTCCCCTGTGAAATACAACACCCAGCTGTAATGCTCTCTGGCCCGTCAGTGATTTGAGCGTGTGTGCTCCCTGTCCTGGCCACAAGAGGGCAGCACATTCACACAAGAAAATACCACCAAAAGCAGGACTCTGGTATAATAATACTGTGACTTACTATGTATGCAGTTATTTATTTAACTGTTTTACAGTGTGATTTAATTTTCCACACACATTTCAGGTATTCTGCGCTGTAAGCAGGATGTTGTACGTCCTCCAGCTCCCATGAGCCAGACGGGTTCACCAGACTCTATGATGGCAGCCGTGGGAATGCCTGTGGTGCCAGCATTGGTGTCACTTAGTGGCATACAGTGGAGCCGAGACACCTGTCCACACTCTCTGTTTAAACTATATCTGGGAAACGTCCGTGCAGAGTTTCCATCTGCATCCTCATTTTAAAACCAACCCAACAGGGACACCACTGAGTGATTATAACACAAGACAGGGCTACTAAGGTTATGTACCAAAGAATAAAGGAGGACGTTTTTGGAAAAAGATAAAATAAACAAAAAAGATTAATAAACATGGATTCATAAATAAGCAATTATGTTGGGTGATTCTCTCTTCGGCCTAAAACTAATAAAAACTTTGACCTACCGCCAAATTACAAACCCTTATCGTGTTTTGATTTATATAAGTAGTGGAAAGTGGCTTCTGACAATAAATGAAACTGCGACTGGGTGCAGGTTGTACTTTGCTATGAAAGGTTTTGATTTTGGTCCAGCCCTGTGCCATATGCAGTACAGCATGCTCCCATAGCCGTCAGATAAAGAAATACGGCTATCTGCAAATTAGCTACTTACTCTCCCTCTCTGCCCCAGTCTCTCTTTGTCTCTTTCTCTCTTGTTCTGCCCCTCTCTTTGTTTGTCTCTGTCTGTCTCTTTATTCGTATCTCTCTCTTTCTTTCTCTGTCTCTATTTCTGTGTCTCTCTGTCTCTCGCTCTCTATGATCCTCTCTGCATTTCTGTGTTTGTCGCTCTCAATTCTTCTCTGCGTGTCTCTGTCTTGCTCTCTCTATTTCTCTGTGTCTCTATTCCTCTCTCTGTCTCTCACTCTCTCTATTCAACTCTGTCTCTCTGTCTATTCCTCTCTGTGTGTCTGTCTGTCTGTTCTTCTCGTCTCTCTGTCTCTCACCATTCCTCTGCATGAATACTCTCAGCAGCTGCAGTAAATGGAGGCTGCAAACACACAGCAGCTTTATTTAAAAAAAATTATAGGAAGAAATAAAAATGCCCAAAACAAAACAAAGTTTGATAAATTGCTCGATGTTAATGAGAGAGCCCTGCAGGAAGCAGAGGAAGCCCTCCATGCCTGTTGCTCTAAATATACTCCCAGCGACAGGAAAATAACAGATAGAGAGGGGGAGGGAGAGAGAAAAAACAGCAATAAAATAAAATAAAATAAAAACAAGATTAATGAGATAAAAGACAGAACAGAAGATATGACTGAGCAACTGAGTATTTTGCCCTTTACTCAAAAAGAAAGAAGTAATATTGGATACAGTTTAAGAATACCTTAGGCACTAGATCACTGTTTCTATACTCTTCTGTACTCCCGTGTTTTAGTATCCTTCACATGTAGTGAGTTAGTAAAGTAGTTAACAGTCAGTGTACTTGTGCCAAAGCAGCATAATAAAAGTTAGTTTAATCCACTGATGGTGTACTCCCAGTCTTCCATAAACTGTGATTTATATACCTAAAGTACTCTACTCATGTATAATGAGTTGAAAGCAGGCACCCATGATATTGTCGTGAAGGGTGCTGTAATAAATTAAGATTGATTGATTGATTATATAATTATCATCAATGTTTCTGTCTGTGTTCACGAGTTGGGCCTCCCGTTGCTGGGCTGGGCAAGCATAGTCCTGAGACTGACGGAGAGGCGGCCGCTGCACTGTACGCAGAAACTCTGAGCCCAACTTTGGATCACGGATTAACATTCCCAACATGCGAGGGATGCCTGTTATTCCCTTCCGACAGAGCGTCTCGCACTCCCCCCCCGCCCAGTCTCATCATGATAACCAACAACAACAAGCAGCAGGAAAGCTTGCTCCCTCTCCCTGTGGAATTTATGTCTGTCCCCCAAAAAGAAACATGCAAAAACGATGGATATAGAAGCTGTGCTCTCTGTGTAAAGGGGACATCAATCTGCCTTGCAGTTCCAAAACCACAGGGCTCCGTTCTTCAGTAGATTTGTTTTGCTCTCTGTGCCGCTGGTGTGTGAGGCACTCGAGCCGCCCTGGACCGACACAGCAACTGAGCGACGCAGCAATCCCCATTTGGACTTCAGGACTGCTGAAGCACTGTTGAGAAACTTTGGTGTTCAACTGGGACTTGTTCAAAGACTCAACATAATTGGTTATTGACTACAGAGCTCACACGATCGATGATGCTGGTCTCAAAAATTACAAGAGTAATGGAAAAACAAACCCTGAATCTGTATTTTGTATTTTGTGTCATTATCTTAATGGCTTTAACGGGCTTTCTGCTCATTCCCTCTCCATCCACATGTATAAACAGACATGATCTGGGATGACGCACTGCTGGAAACTGAGCTGTGTTGCCCCAGATAGCAGCGTTCCTCATAGCAGGCCCCCCGCCTCCAGATTTATCGCATGGTGACATTTGTTAATTTTCCATTGCGCTGCACTTAGTGCGGCCATTACTCTCTGCACAGACGCCACTGAGATTTATTCAGAGCTGAGGCCGATTCATTTGCCCATCAGTACATTAATGGCAATACGGCTCCATTTGGGAAAGATGTCATGGGCGACAGGAGCAAACCTGCATGTTACTGTATCGCATTAACAAGCTCTTAACTGTTTCCAATGGGGGAGTCAGTGAAGGACACTGCAATAACAGATGGCAGGTTAACATTTTCCAGCTTCAGCTTACTAATACAAAAAAACATCTAATACTGCTAATTCATAATAATAATAATAATAATAATAATAATAATAATAATAATGAGTAGCGGTCACTCTGGACTCGTAACCAAGGTGTCTACACCGATCAGCCATAACATTATGACCACTGACACGTGATGTGAATAACACTGATAATCCGTTATCATGGCATCTGTCAGTGGGTGGGATACATTAGGCAGCAAGTGAACATTTTGTCCTCAAAGTTGATGTGTTAGAAGCAGGAAAAATGGGCAGCGTAAGGATCTGAGCGACTTTGACAAGGGCCAAATTGTGATGGCTAGACGACTGGGTCAGGGCATCTCCAAAACTGCAGCTCTTGTGGGGTGTTCCCGGTCTGCAGTGGTCAGTACCTATCAAAAGTGCTCCAAGGAAGGAAAAGCGGTGAACCGGCGACAGGGTCATGGGCAGCCAAGGCTCACTGATGCACGTGAGGAACGAAGGCTGGCCCGTGTGGTCCAATCCAACAGATGAGCTACTGCAGCTCAAATTGCTGAAAAAGTTAATGCTGGTTGTGATAGAAAGGTGTCAGAACACACAGTGCATCGCAGTTTGTTGCGTATGGGGCTGCGTAGCCGCAGACCAGTCAGGGTGCCCATGCTGACCCCTGTCCACTGTCGAAAGCGCCTACAATGGGCACGTGAGCATCACAACTGGACTACGGAGCAATGGAAGAAGGTGGCCTGGTCTGATGAATCACGAGTTCAAGGTGTTGACTTGGCCTACAAATTCCCCAGATCTCAATCCAGTCGAGCATCTGTGGGATGTGCTGGACAAACAAGTCCGATCCATGGAGGCCCCACCTCGCAACTTACAGGACTTAAAGGATCTGCTGCTAACGTCTTGGTGCCAGATACCACAGCACACCTTCAGAGGTCTAGTGGAGTCCATGCCTCGACGGGTCAGGGCTGTTTTGGCGGCAAAAGGTGGACCTACACAATATTAGGCAGGTGGTCTTAATGTTATGGCTGATCAGTATATTTGCTGTTCTAGATCATAGTTCTAATCTGGAGCACTGTTCTAGATCACTACAGAAGGGACCTCCTGAGGAAGTGCATAAGAGACGGTGTCTGATAGTTACACTACAGTGGAGAGATTCAAAGACACACTCGATCACCTGCCTAGAAATAGAAGAACCAGAAGAACAAAAAGAAGGGGAAGGAAAAGGAGGAAGAGAAGAAGGAGAAGGAAAAGGAGAAGCGGGAGAAGAAGGAGGAGAAGATTTTTTTGTCGTTTACAAACAAATGCACACAGCTCCCTAGTTTTTTTGTCACTGGGTGTGAACAGAATCATGTGACCTGAGATGTAGGTGGAACAGCAAACGTGTGTCGCCTGGCTGTGAGCCCCAGCACACTCGGCTCGGGCCGGGCCTGGAAACAAACTGACACAGCTGTCACTGTGACAAAGTGGGCAAAGTGTTGTCACATATTCATCCTAGTTGTCGCGTGCTCCTGTTGGCTACCCTTCACAGAGCAGTGGTGCTGTGATTTAAAGGGTTACATAAGCAAAGGCAGAAACAGAAGACCAGTTTTCTGTAGTTGTTTACAGTTTTTTAGCCACAGTGGGGTACTTATAGTTATTATCTGTTTTTAGAGCTACAGGGCAAGGTAATGGCACACTCCAGACTGTGAGCTCCAAGACCATGGCAGGTGCTCTTTTTACGCTTTGTATTTTAAGTTTTTGATCTCTTTATCTTGCAGAGCACTGGGGTGGGGGAGCTCTCCTGGTCACTGCTGAAGCAGTGAGGGCAGCGCAGCTCCTGCCAGGGATGTTAAAGGATCGAGCCCACATGCTGAGTTCAAACAGTGCAATAGCAACTCATTATTAAAGCAGTAACAATCTGGTGCTGAATTGCAGGAGCGTGCTTGTTTGAGCTCAGACAGACACACACACACACATACACACAGACAGACAGACAGACACACACACACACACACACACACAGATACACAAACACACACAGACACACACACACACACACACAGATACACAGACACACACAGACAGACACACACACACACACACAGATACACAGACACACACAGACAGACACACACACACACACACACAGATACACAGACACACACAGACAGACACACACACACACACACACACAGATACACAGACACACACACACACACACAGACACACACACACACACACACAGATACACAGACACACACAGACAGACACACACACACACAGATACACAGACACACACAGACAGACACACACACACACACACAAATACACAGACACACACAGACAGACACACACACACACACACACACAGATACACAGACACACACACACACACACACACACACAAACCTCGACCACCAGCCTTTCTCTTATCAGCTCCAGGCAGGAAATGCAGTGTTTATGTGATTGTTTGTTTGCAATACGGTTCTATTTTAACAGCTGATTCGAAGCTGAGAGAACAAATTTGCAAAGATCAAGCAAAAAACTCCAGATTAGGTCTTCCTGTTTTGGCCTATCAAACTCCCTTACTTTCTTACAGGGGCTGCGGTCCAGAGGATCAGAACCAAGAAGCCTCATCCTTAAACCACCTGAAGCTGAGTCTCTACACACCGTGAGGGACCAACCTCTGCAGATGTGCCATATTGCACCAATTCCTTAAAATTTTAATGTTAATAAATTTAAAAAGCGCCCCAAACACCCACTAAAAAACTATTTCTGTAAACACGTCTGTGCATTGTCTCCGGAGACAATCACTACACCTCAGTGTGCCACAGAAGAGTGGGAAGTTGTGATATTCACCTTTTCCTTTTGTCTTGGACCTCTCTAGACCCTCCCTATATATATATATATATATATATATATATATACCGATCAGCCATAACATTATGACCACCTGCCTAATATTGTGTAGGTCCCCCTTTTGCCGCCAAAGCAGCAGATCCATTAATTCCATAATGGAATTGGGGCCTCCATGGATCGGACTTGTTTGTTCAGCACATCCCACAGATGCTCGACTGGATTGAGATCTGGGGAATTTGGAGGCCAAGTCAACACCTTGAACTCGTGACTCATCAGACCAGGCCACCTTCTTCCATTGCTCCGTGGTCCAGCTCTGATGCTCACGTGCCCATTGTAGGCGCTTTCGGCAGTGGACAGGGGTCAGCATGGGCACCCTGACTGGGCTGCGGCTACGCAGCCCCATACGCAACAAACTGCGATGCACTGTGTGTTCTGACACCTTTCTATCAGAACCAGCATTAACTTTTTCAGCAATTTGAGCTACAGTAGCTTGTCTGTTGGATCGGACCACACGGGCCAGCCTTCGCTCCCCACGTGCATCAGTGAGCCTTGGCTGCCCATGACCCTGTCGCCGGTTCACCGCTTTTCCTTCCTTGGACCACTTTTGATAGGTACTGACCACTGCAGACCGGGAACACCCCACAAGAGCTGCAGTTTTGGAGATCAAACTGCTCAGATCCTTACGCTGCCCATTTTTCCTGCTTCTAACACAACAACTTTGAGGACAAAATGTTCACTTGCTGCCTAATATATCCCACCCACTGACAGGTGCCATGATAACAAGATTATCAGTGTTATTCACTTCACCTGTCAGTGGTCATAATGTTATGGCTGATCGGTGTATATATATATATATATATATATATATATATATATATTCTGTTTCTGTAAGTTTCCTCAGTAAAATATTGAATTTCAAGCCACAACTCACAAAGTAACATGGCAAACTAACCATCAAGTCCAAGGACTTTTCTAAACAAGTCAGAGAGAAAGTGATAGAGAAGCAGAGATCAGGAGATGGTTACAAGACAATTTCAAAGTCAAAGACCATCATTAAAAATTGGAATGTGTTCATGCCACCCAGTCAGTAGTCAGATCAGGCTGCCCTTCCAAACTGAGGAGCAGGGAAGTAGGAAACTGGTTAGGCATGGACTGTGACTTGCAAAGATTTGCAAAAAATGTCAGTGTTCATACATCTGCGATATCCCAGCTCCTATGCAAAGCTCCCAATTGTAGCATAAACAACACCGATATGATTCTTTCTGTGGTGATAACACCTCCGTGATACAGAGCTGTTGTGTTTCTTCAGTGCACAATTTCCTCTGCGTCCTCTGAAATCCAGTGTGATTGAGATCCCCTCAACGAACACCTTTGCATTGAATGGATTTCCTTAAGAAGCCAATCTCCACTGTGTTAATGGCTTTGGATTGTTATGAAGTGTTGAAAACAGTTTATATACTATAAATAAGGGATGAAGAGCTGACCTATAAAAGCTAAATTATCACAGTCATTACCTGCTTATCACGTCACCTTATTATTAACATTTTACACTACTTAAATACTGTAAATCTACTCAGTGGAAGATGAGTCTGAACTTTACAGACTGCAGATTGCTCATGAAACTAACTTCTCGTCTCTAAATGTAATTAAAAACAATTATCGGAATTGTCCCCAGAGGGCTTGATTTTCCCACAAAACTAAGTACTTTTTTGGGTTTGTATGAGCAGCATACCAGTGTTTTTTATTCACTAATGTGGACTGATTGTAAAGCGCTGCCCTCAGTCTCTCTACTGAAGCTCGACAGAATTAGATTTTGAACAGCTTTTCCAAGTTAAAAACCCTGAAAGCTGCTGCACATGATGAATCCAGATCTGTCTTGAATTCAGCTCTCTCCCTCCAGCAGATTGTAAGGAATGTGTCTCCCAGTCTCCTCAGACCACAGAAGATGCTTCAGAAACAGGCGATGGTCTTTAAGTTATTTCTCTCAGATCAAGTTTGAAATTGAAACTGTCTAACGAAAATGGAGAGAAATGCCAGTGACGCCTTAAAAATGTGACTATTTCCATTAAACATGAAGTCCTTTCACACCTCTATTACTAAGCCGACCTGTAAGGCTGGTTCACACGAAGCTGTTCATTGAGCAGCGGGACGGGCACCGGTCTCTCACTGCCAGCCTCTCCCGGGCACAGTGCCACCACCCAGAGTCAAAAGTGCAAACAGACCTTTCCTTTTCTCTCACACCGAGACACGTAACTTACAGACACTGCACAGTCGGGAGAGGGGGACAGACTAGCGGCTTGACCAGATAAAAACTGCGCTCTACCCGACCATCTGTGCCCTATCGCGGGTTGGTCTCGCCCTAGGGTTGAGGTTGGGGGATATAGTGTGATCAATGCAGTGGAACTGTGTTAGGTTAGGGTTTTCAAAGTCCAGCCATTTGTGCAAATCGCAGCATTAGACTGTCCGTCTGAAAATAGGACATGTAAACAAGGACAGGCTTGAGTGGACAGATGTATACACAGCAGGCACAAAATTGTGGTTAAGGCTATAACAACCGAAAAAACAAAGAAGCAAATAAATAGCCTAAATACGGATGGAAAGCTGTTAATTTAGCTCCAGAACAAAAACAGACAGTACTCTCCTGTAAGATTGCACTTTACTCTAGTACTTGTATTGTTATTGTTGATATTTTGATGTCCCCTATTCTCCCTTTCCCCTTGCCTTTGACTGTGACCTAACATCTTGTCTGCACTCTGTTTTTACAATCCAGGATGTAAGACCTCATATTGTATTCACCTGTGTAAACTGGAATTTGTGAAATGTATTATGCTTTGAAGTTCGCCGTATTATGTAAATTAGAATTTGTAATGTTTTATGCCTTGTACTTGTACTTATTTTTGCACTTTGTATTGCGCTTATATTTTGTAAGTCGCCCTGGATAAAGGCGCCTGTCAATAAATAAATAAATACATAATAATAATAATAATAATAATAATAATAATAATAATAATAATAATAATAATAATAATAATTAGGGTAGGCTATACCACTACTAAATACGAATGATAATTTCTGTTATTTGTCTTTCAAGGTTGAAAATAAAAATATAACTCACTGGAGAAGATTAATTACTGACAACAGCAACTTTATATTATTATTATTATTATTATTATTATTATTATTATTATTATTATTATTATTATATTAACGTATGTTCTTATTTTACTTGTAGCCCAAATATTCTAAAATGTGTTAATTCAAATTATATATAAATATAATTGTAGGCATTATTTACTTTCTGAATCTGCGCGGCTGTAGGGGGGCATCAGTGGACGAGTGTGTTTAGGGAGTGACTGTTAAACACAATCCCAGTGTGCATCTTTAAGTTGAACTTTTCTGCGAAAGCGTGTTTAAAACGAATACTACAGAAAGTAAAATACAGGCTATACAAGAGTTCAAAATATTCAAAATAAAAACAAACCACCGAAAGGGACTGTGGCGATCAATAGTGTCAATCGTGTTAAAAAGCAACATAAATACACAACAGTGTGTTTGTACCATTGTTTGTGCGTATGCTAGCCTACTACTACTACTATTATTGATAATAATAATAATAATAATAATAATAATAATAATAATAATAATAATAAATTGATTAAAAATGAAAATAAAAATGAAAAACCTGTTTTCATACATAACTAATTTATAAGGTAATGTAGGAAAAATTCGGGTGGTGCAAAACCTAACTTTAGAAATTGGACATCTTCTGTACTGTTGGGATATTTTAAAAAGTGAAATAGCCGACATGCCTACACACACACACACACACACACACACACACACACACACAGGACTGAGCAGCAGTGCAGGCTGGTGAAGCGCGTCCCTGGCCGCAGCGGAGCCACGACCGCAAAGAAAGACAAACACACACCAGCGAATAAAGCAAAACAGCACCAACCGATCGGCAAGGCGAGGAAGAAGGGCAGCCAGCACAGGATGAACATGCCCACTACGATGCCCAGGGTCTTGGCCGCTTTCTTCTCCCGGGAGAACTTGAGCAGCCGGACGGTCAGGGAGCTCCGGCCGTGGGCAGCCCGGGCTCTGCTGTGCGCGGCGCCCTCCTCATGAGCCTGCGAGCCCCGGCAGTGGATCCGCAGTGTGAACTCCTTGGAGTCCGACCTCTCCTTCATCACGCCGGCCTCCAGGTTCTTGGTGGTCCGCTTGGCCACGATGTAAACCCGGCAGTACATGGCCAGGATGACGGCCAGGGGGATGTAGAAGGAGCCCAGGGAGGAGAACAGTGTGTAGAAGGGCTCCTCGGTGATGACGCACACCTTCTCGTCCGGGGGGACCGGCTGCTTCCACCCCAGCAAGGGGCCGATGGAGATGACCACCGACAGCACCCACACCCCGACCAGGGCCAGCGCGGCTCTGCCCTCGGTCACGATGGCCGGGTACTGCAGCGAGTGGCGCACCCCGATGTACCGGTCGATGGAGATCACGCACAGGCTCATGATGGACGCGGTGCAGCAGAGCACGTCCACCGCCGCCCACAGGTCGCAGAAGATACGCCCGAACACCCAGTGGTCCACGATCTCCAGGGTGGCGGAGACCGGCAGCACCGTGGTGCCCAGCAGCAGGTCGGCGATGGCCAGGTTGACGATGAAGTAGTTGGTAGGGGTGCGCAGGTGCCTGTTGCACACCACGGACAGGATGACCAAGATGTTGCCCACGATGGCGAACACGATGAACGCCCCCAGCACGATGCCCAGAGTGGCCGCCCTCGCCACGTCCAGCGGGGTTGTCTCGTTGCCCGAGGTCGCATTTGAGATGTTTCCGAAGGGGACCTCGTTGGACGGTGCCAACCACGCAGAGGTCCCGTTGTCCCCGAAGCCAGCTGCACCCCTATTGTCCAGGTTCATTGTGAGAGCGGTGGTTCCCCATAGCAGGCGAGGTTCGTTGACTTATTTTGGTTGAATGTTTTGATTATCCATTCAATGCTTTGACCAATAATAAGATAAGCACGACACAGAAGAGTAACTTTGAGTCTTTGTCCAAACTTCCGTTTCCCTTAATTATTATTATTATTATTATTATTATTATTATTATTACTAATCGGAACTTTCATCACACAAGGAGACGATGGTGATGGTAAGGATTATTTTTAGAACAATCTCTAAGCGTCCATTGTGTCCTGCTCCCGGTGGAGTTCAAAAGTAAGAAGAGAAAAAAATTCAGAGGAAACTGTCCTGGTGCACGGTATTTTTCATTCCTTGTAGCTGCTACTGCAACATCCCATACGCCCCTCTCTCTTCTCCTCCTCCTCTTCTCTCTCTCCAAACTCCCTCTAAACTCTGCAGTGCTCCACCAAATTGGCTGAAGCATTACAGTCCCCGCAACAGATTGACGGCCCCTCCTCCCGACTGAGTGCCATAGCCCCCCGCCCCATCAGCACCACCAGCCCCACCCTCCCTGTTGGACACAGAACTGTGAATGGAGAGGCGGGCGGGCATTTGTCGGGGGTGTCACATACCGCGCATTACAGGCGGAAAGTGCAGCGCAGACGGGACAGTCGCCTCTGGTCAGTCCGGAGCGACTATCTTAGAGCTACTCAACGCAGGGTATCCGTCTTCTGATTTGGTTGTTGTCTTAAATAAATGCTAGTTACTTACTACTACTAAACACCTTAGTTATGTTCAGAAAAATTGCATAAGGGCATCTGATAATAAATAATAATATGCACCGTGGTTATTTTCAAATAATTTTTCTGCCCACAGCGTTTTCAGGTTTCCACTAGCAGAGCATGCTTAACATTTTGTTTTAGCACTGATTACTTAATTGCTGTTATTGTTGATTTGTTTGCTTGTCTGTTTAGAAACTATGCCCCGAAGTTCTCCAAGTTCCTTACTTGTTAGTCAATATCTTTGTACCCAGACAAAATATATATTTATCTTAACAGCAAGCAGACTATGATGACAGAAACAAGAAGTTAATTGGTTCATGCTAATGAGGCTGCCAATCAAAAATCCAGTTTAAAACACATAGAAATGCACTATAAATACAGATAGTAGTAGTAATAGTAGTAGTAGTAATAGCAGAGTCGTAGTAGATAATACTGGCAGATCCTTCAGTGCTCCTTCTACCCCATTAGCTTCCCCACTGTACTGTCAGATTTCAACTGTGTCACAGAAACTCTTTAAACAGAATAATCACGGCAAAAGGTTAAATGTACAAGGTTGGTTCTTCAGCTTGTGCACCAAATCATATTAATAATACACGTTTATTTCTCATGTTTCGAAATTACCCTTCGCTGTCTTTTCCCAACTTATATATCTGTTATAAGTCAGGTAAGAACCATGTGGATTTCATTACAGCCACGCTGAACACTTTAAATTAACACACACATGTAAATCCAGATCTGCAGGACCTGCGGGTCATACAGTTGGGTGATAAATCTTTGCACTTCTTTCAGAGCCCCGTGAACCTTTAACCATGGAGAAGAATGGCCAGATGTTTTAGCTAAATACACTTCAGTCTAAATACCTCCGCATTTCACCCATAACCCTACACTAGCCAGAGCACACAAATTATAAACCTGGAGTCAGTGCTGCATTTAATTTATTATCTGCAGCCAATTTCTTCCACATATAAATCAAAATACGATTAGTTTGAAATATGCGATTAGGGGGCAGGGCAGCCAAGATTGGAAGTGGTTGATCCCTCAATCAGTGATGGCAGTGATACCAAGATCAATTCAGGTGTCCTGCTCTTTAAGAGCAGTGTGAGGATTAACTATTGACAGTTTTTTTTTGTGTGTGTATATATATATAGTGCATCCGGAAAGTATTCACAGCACTTCACTTTTTCCACATTTTGTTATGTTACAGCCTTATTCCAAAATGGATTAAATTCATTATTTTATCCTGTTGGAAGATGAACCTTGCTCCAGAGCGCTCTGGACCTCAGACTGGGGCGACGGTTCATCTTCCAACAGGACAACGACCCTAAGCACACAGCCAAGATAACAAAGGAGTGGCTACAGGACAACTCTGTGAATGTCCTTGAGTGGCCCAGCCAGAGCCCAGACTTGAACACGATTGAACATCTCTGGAGAGATCTGAAAATGGCTGTGCACCGACGCTCCCCATCCAACCTGATGGAGCTTGAGAGGTCCTGCAAAGAAGAATGGGAGAAACTGCCCAAAAATAGGTGTGCCAAGCTTGTAGCATCATACTCCAAAAGACTCAAAAAAGGCTGTAATTGGTGCCAAAGGTGCTTCAACAAAGTATTGAGCAAAGGCTGTGAATACTTATGTGCTTTTTTTGTTTTTTATTTTTAATAAATTTGAAAAGATTTCAGACAAACTTCTTTCACGTTGTCATTATGGGGTATTGTTTGTAGAATTTTGAGGAAAATAATGAATTTAATTCATTTTGGAATAAGGCTGTAACATAACAAAATGTGAAAAAAGTGAAGCGCTGTGAAAACTTTCCCGATGCACTATATATATATATATACAATGACCCATGCCTTGTTTCTGCATGTGAAATGCTCACAATAACAAGGGCTATTATTCCTGGGTATGTGAGCATCTTAGAGCCCTCTTCACTGTGAATCCATCGCCCTGTTGACAAGGCTGGTCCCGCTCTGCTGGACTCACATAAACACGTCATTGTGTTCCTATGGTTATAGCAGGTGTTTTTAAAATGTATTAATGTAATTAAGTGCCACACTACGCGGGGAAAGATGCATCCTAATTACCCACCTGTTGAAATGCGATCAGAGCTATCTGGACAAACTGTGCTCTATTTTTCTATAGGTTTGCTGGAGTGGCCCAAAGGACGTAGTGACTTCAGAAATCTGGCGCCTCACACCTTCAGCAGAGTCCATCGTTTATCCCATGTCAGGCACCTCCTTACCCAGGGCCACGGACTACCCCAGTCGCAAATCATTCTCCAAAGATCCAGAAAGTGATAGACCTAAGAAGAGACTAAGCAAAATATTCCAGCTATGTGGAAGGGGATGGTTTTTGTAACAGAAAATGTGAGATTACCAAGCCCCCCCCCAACCAAGAGTCCCAGAGTGAGGAATGTAAAGTGTTCTTTGAGTCACTCCAAACATTCGCAAAGGGAATTGCAGCAGTGGGGCAAAGCAAGCACATGTAAAGAGACACAGAAAAAACACTTTTGTCTTTGTCCACAAAGCGCTGTATCTGCCACCGTAAGAGAATCAAGGCAGCAGAAAACCTGTAGAAACAGCATTATTACTGTGGTAAACTATCACCAGGATGATCTCACTGAAGTCCTCATGAGCCCTTCTCTCCTTAAAGCTGAATTCAATTTACACTGCAATTTACATCGCAGCCAAACTGTGATGCTCAGCCCAGTTCTCGCTAGATTGCACATTAGACAGTAGTTATGTTTTATCACTGCAGAGAAGAGATCCAGGGCTTTTGCAGGAAGAACCAGGAATACGTTCCTATGCATTTTCTTATATTACATCGTAATCTTTAAATAATAATGGCAATTTAAATATGTGTTTGTGTGTGTGTGTGTATGTATCATATGTATGTAAGTATATAGTTGACACTGTGGATTCAAATTTTAAAAATGAAGAAAGAATAATGCGCAGTCAAAAGGGACACCAGACTGAACTGTTATGCTGGGCTGTAGTGCTGCTGCAGTCCCTGACTATGTTGCTCTGGATTCTACTAAAGTGTTGCTGTGAAGTCACTGACTACAGCCAGACCTGTGTGATGTCTCATCCGAAAGATGGTGTGCCAGAAGGTTCAATCCAGTCCAGTGCAGTACACTACAGTATATTACAGTATAATATAGTATAGTACTCTCCTTACACTGGTCTTCCTGCACCAGTACCTCCTACTGTACCTCCTCTCCGCTCCCCTTCCTCCAGAGCCCACTCCTTTTCCACCTTTGCTCCTGGTGGTGTAACAGCCTTCTCACTGAGGTCAGGACAGCAGAGTCCCTGACCACCATCCGGCGATGACATACCTGTTCAGACTGTACCCATAACGCAGCAGCCTGATCTCCTGGGCGGCTCAGCACTCCGACTCTTATGCACTTTATTAAACTCTGCTTCCTTATGCTCCTTCTTATGTATTGTTGGCACTTCTTTCATTTTACTGCGACTTCTCCTATGCCCCCTTCTTTTAGCAACTTTGTACTGATTGCATTACTGCACTTTTGTAATACTTTGAAATGTAACCTGTAAGTCACCGTGGATAAGGGTGTCTGCTAATAAATAAAAAAAGACATAAATAAATAATAACAATATAGTATAGTGTAGTGCATTTGAAAAAAATGACAGTGATATATAGTTCTCCATAGTGCAGTACTGTTGTTGACATGTTTTGTTTTGATTTCGCAACACAGAAACGGTTTGCCTTTTGCTTTTCGGGAACAGCGCAGTACAGTGAGCGTGTCAGAAAATGCTTTATGAATACAGCCCCCAGAGGAAGTGCTCGTTGCCCCGTCAGTGCCACGTGGGTCTCAGTGTTGCGCAACCCCTGTATAACGGGGCGGGTTCTGGAGTCCCACAGGCTGTAGGCATCATTGCTGAGCACACGGAAACCGAAGCCAAGACAGAATACAGTGGGAGATCTGCAGGGTCGTATCATTTTAAAAGTCCTTGAAAGGCATCCAACAGCAAAATAAAGCAAACACTTATGCAATTAAAAAGATGACTATTAGATTTAGTTTTATTTATGTATGTGTAATTTGCATTTGACTGGATTTGTGGTCGTGACAAAAGTGAATATCTGCAGCACTGAGCTTCAGCACAGCCCACTGGGCATGCTACAGCATCCTCTCTGCATATGACTGGTATCAGATGTGCAAGCTGTCTATCCCTGTAAAAGGAAATTGAGTAATCTTTTCAATGTTTGTTAAGTAAATGTTACAAACTGTTATATTACAAACTGGGACAAACTGCGCATTTATTTTTTTGGCCAAGGCAATATTTATGCACACGGACCAAAAAACAAAACAAGCAATGTTCTCAGATAAAGAGCAACGGCTGAATGACAATTAATCTCTTGTTGTTTTTCATATTTTTTGTATTCACCACGGCATGCTTTGCAATCAAGGTGCATCTATGGGCCTGCCGTGCCGTTTGTAATGGCAGCTCCAGCGCTCCCTGCACTGTAATCAGCGTTCTGGGTAGGATTTGCTAGGAGCGCTGCATTGCATTTAAGATAACAAAGAAAGTGTCACTCAAACGGATTCTTGCTTAACACCAAGACTATTAGAAACAGCTGCAATTTTTTTTCCATATTGCATAACAGGAAAAAAAAAACTGGCTGGTCAAATACAACCATTTTGACTGAACCAGTGTTTCTAGGAATATAGGGGAGGCACAGGGGGGTGTTTTCTTTTCACCGTATCATTGGTCCGAATGGAAACCTCATGTGTTTATAGCTGGACAAGATTTGATCGCCTTGATTCACTTTTATGTGCAGCAGACAGCAGAGAGAGATGGGGAGAGAAGGAGGGAATGAGAGACAGAAGGAGAGGGAGAGATTTTCTTATAAAGTTGGAAAGCTGACGAGTGGCAGACGTCTGTCTCGTCTTTGGAAAACCAGAGACATTCCCTTCAAAACACTCTCTACCACTGAGCCTGACACCCAGGGAGCACAGCCCTGTACATGACAAACCCGGGACTGTAGATAAGAGTGAGTCGTGAGAATACTCTGGTGTATGGAAAGAGACTGAAATTAAGGCCGGGCTGTTCCTTAGTTCAGGGAGAAAAAAACAGCAACCCCCTCAGATAATAATAATAACTTGTCCTCTATCGATCACTGATTCCGACTGGTCTGTTTTCTTGTGCTGCTTTTAACATGTTTATTTGTTTTATTTGATTAGGTTATTGAAACTCCCAAGGTATGTTTTTTTTTCTTCTTAATGAGGAGGTATACAAAAATGAATTATTGTAATCTTAGTAACCTGTTCAGTATGCCGGCACAACGCCCCACAGGCATGCAGCAAAAATTATTAATGACAATGTAAGAAACGTTGACCGTGAATGTCAAATGCAAATATCTCTCCTTAATTGCTAAAAAAACAAAGAAAGCATGGTGATCAGTGTGTTTGGAATGGGTAGCAGCTGAAGTGCATTGATAATCAAAACTAGTATGGAATCATTTAAGACACATCTGGATACAAATTTCTGCATGAAACTGTTATTTGACGAAATAGTAGGATATAATAAACGTGCAAAAAAGAAACAAAAGGACATTTTCAATCAGTGCCAGGTCTTGGCTTGGCTATGGCAAGGCCCTCCAAAGCCACACCCTCTGCAGCGATCGTTCCCTGGTCTCTGTGGAGCTCAGGGGGTCCTCCTGCACTCTCAGTCCTCTTGCCCCGGGTCTATGAGACACATTGCCTCCAGGATTTCCACCAGGCCCGGTCACGGCCTGCTGTGCCCTCCAGCCTGGTTTAATTTCATTAGTCCATCTCGGTTCCTGCTACCCCAGCTCATGCATATTTTACTGGGCTAACTAAGACTGATGCCATTTGCGGATTGGCTGTGATTGGGGGATTTGGGGGATTTTCTGGAAAACGGGTTACACCTGTCTCAGCAGCACTCCTGCTTTGAGACTGAGCAGACGTCCGTTTCCCTGTTTAAGGCCCAGGCTGGCTGGAGAGACACGACGCAGTCTGCCTCGGGTCTCCGATTATTCAAACAGATTTCCTCCAACTCTTCAATTCACTCCTTGTTACCGTCTAGAAAAGGAGAATTCAAACCTGGAGCACTGGCGGAGGATTTGAAGCAGTTTGTGTGAGGAGAGGCGAGGTGCGCTCCCCCAGCGGTGCTGGAGACGATAAACGCTCTGGAAGTGCGAGCTGAAAGCAGTGCTCAGGAGGTGCAATAAACCACACGTGGATTGTCCTGAGCTGACAGGCATGATGATGAATGGCTGTGCAGGGATCCCGGGGAGGCTGGGCCAGGCGATGGGGAGATGCTTCGAATGGGGGGTCACTGGGCCCATTACCGCACACAGACACAAACAATGACTCACTCGGCTGCTGCTGTCACGGCCTCCTAAATGGGTTTTGGTGTAAACTATATTCAAACCACAATCTGTGTGCGATAACGCCAGCGTTCAGTCAGTGATGTTGCTCACAGGGCTGAACTGAAGACCGGTGTGTGTGTTGTGTGTCTGGAAAGAATTACACTTTCCTTGTGGTGTGTCAGAACGCTTTCCTTAGGCACCAGACAAACACCTTTTCCAGACGACGCACTTTGTATCGACCGTCTAACATGCCTGAGTGTTTAAGTTGTCAAACACAAAATGCATTCAAATATTTAATCTGGATATTATTAGCACTGGAATATTAATTTATACTTATATGAAAGCTTTTATGAACGATATATGGTTTATGTCTGGAGCCTCCAAACCTGGGCCTGGAGAGTCCCAATTCTTCCACTGTTATAGGTGTCTTCAGGTGTTCTCCTCTCACTGTTCCCTCACTGCCTGGGAGGGGGAGGGGATTGTACTAAATACAACTGGATTGATTGATTCAGGCGGGGGAAAAGATAATGGTAAGAAAGACTATGTGGATCTGCAGGACCAGGACTGGAGGCTCCGGTTTTATTTAGTTATCTATTTATTTTACAATTACTATAACATTATTGCAGCATTTTCCAGCTGCTGCCAACCTGGGTATATCTCAGTTCTTCATCAGAACTGAGAGCTGGCATGCTGAACGCTTGCAACTCTAAAATCTTCTTAGCGTAGAGTGTTTTTCTGTCTTTCTTGCTTTTTAAATATGAGGTTCGGACAGTGTGTATTTTTGTCCAGTCGTGGCCTCTGCAATGCCTGTGTGATGGAGTCTAGACAAATGTCACTGTAATTAATTGGGCTGAATCCCAATCCAGCACTGAAGCAGCTGCAGACTTTCAGAAAGAAAGATGGGTGGAGAGTTTTTAAATTATTATTAAATGGGCTCCAGGCATACACAGAAGGCATTACTATTGCTTCATTGAGCAGACAGGAGTAGTAGCGATTAAATTAATCAGGAAATAACTCAAAGGGCTCACTGCGGATACGACACTGATATTGGGTGCATTGTCCATTTGGTACCCAGGATTGCAAAGGAAAGAATGTTCGCATAGACAATCAAATCACGTCCCATTAAATTCGTTTTAATTAACACAATAAAATTTACACCCATAAAAAAAAAAAAGATTAAAAATAATGCTATGAGACCGCAATGCACAATTGCTCATAAACACAGCAGATCTTTTTGTTATTCTATTCACCTGCTGGAAGTAAATGGTTACTGTGTATATATTCCTGCTGTTAAGTGGAGATAAATTGAGGCTTTCGCACTTCACGGTGAACACAGATGCACATCGCTGCTGGAAACTCATCAACCCCAGAAAAATCCAATAAACCCTCCTGATACTCTCCTCTTCTTCACCTAATCCAGACATAGCATTTAAACTTTATAACCTTATAAGCTCAAGCTGGTTTGTGTATTAGAAACACACACACGCACAAAAAAATAGAAATATATCAATCATACGGGAGCAACAGAACAGAAAAGAGAACATCAATAATATAAAAATAAAAAACGCACTGCCCAAGGCCAAAACAAACAAAACCTTGCTCTGGTCTGTGTTGCCAGTCCCGCAATAACTCATATGGGTTTGAGTCGCCGTTTCATTGGAGTTGAAGAGACTGGCATCACCGAGGCAAGCTCTTCGCTTGGGCAGCAGTCTGTTTGTCTGTCACAGTGATCGAGGCAGATCACTCGATCACTGTCCAGCACGGGCAGCAGTCTGCCTCGATCACTGTCCAGCACGGGCAGCAGTCTGCCTCGATCACTGTCCAGCACGGGCAGCAGTCTGCCTCGATCACTGTCCAGCACGGGCAGCAGTCTGCCTCGATCACTGTCCAGCACGGGCAGCAGTCTGCCTCGATCACTGTCCAGCAATGGCAGCAGTCTGTCTCAATTGTTGGCCAGCAGGTGCTTTGAGACCTATAAACTCAGCAGTCGACACTCACACAGGGCTCCTGCAGGCCGCATTCTAATCCTGCATGTTTACTCTGCTCTAGTTTCTGCATCTCAAACACCTTATTGCACGGCGTGTGTTGAGCATGGTTTCTTACGATAAATGAGGAGGCAGGGTCCAGCATTAATGGCTCAGAGCTAACCTATAAATAATAATGTATAGAAGGGCTGTGACTGTGCCTTTGGGGACGTGGAGCTTGGACTTTGCCAGAGCATGCCAGCAGCTCGACAGGGATCACTGCTGTGAGAGCATAGGGCCAAGAGGCTCCAGAGACAGACTGATGCGCCAGGACCTGCCTGCCACTGTGCGAACTGTCCTGCGCTCATCTTCTCACTGCTTCATATTTAACCTGCTGCTTTCCTGGGGGCTGTAAATCCAGATGCTCTGGTGGGCTTGATAAAGAAAAAAAAAGAAAAAAAACACAGGAAGACGCCACATTCCCAGTGTCTGATGCCCTCCTTGAGAAAGAGTCCAAAGAATGCAGTTTTACTCTCCCTCGGACTAAAATAAACAAAGAACAGAAAAAGAAATAGATGGGATCACAACCCAAGATCCACAACAATCTTGCAATGTTTGTAACTTAACCCGGACCAAGCAGTAAAAGTGTATAGGACAGATGGCGATATACACATCGTGGTCTGAGGCATCAGGATCAGTTCAGTTGTCTCTGGGTTATCTTCATAAGGATCTCAACTAAATGCCTCAACTCAGTTTGGTCTGTTCAGCTGGGGGGGGGAAATCTGCAGCATTAGCAACTTCAGTCATTACACACTTGAGAGGGTTTCAGCATGGAGGTGCAGGCCGCCGGGCACCGAGAGGGTGAATACATCGCTGGAATGGCAGGTGAGGGGCAGGGGCTTCTACATCCCCACTAAGATAACAGACAGGAACTGGGGGATGGGGGAATAAAGAGATGGGAGAGCAGTAGGCTGAGCATCTTAAATGCCGCACAGCGTGTATAAAATCTCTTGAGGATGGGAACAAAGTTTTGTTTATATGAACAACTCGACTCTCCAGTATGAAGCCCTTGAGCTGTGCCCTCTGGCGTCCTGCAGACATTGGTCATATGCAGCCAGAGTCCGGTCTGTTTGTGGGTGTTACACCTGCTGACTTTCAGTGCACAGCTGGTGAACCTCAGGTCCTGCTCTTCTCTCAGGGTGTCAGATCTCTCCCATGAAGACTTAGAGCAGCTAGTCCTTGTGCACTGCCCTCACTGTGGTGCAGGATCGCTAGTGCTCAGAGACCAGATGCAGTGCTGAATGCCTATAAGCAGCTCTAGTGCAAGAGCCATCGGCCTCGACACATAGACGACCAGAGGACAGGAAGGGTCAGAGAAAGTAAATAATCTGACCTATTCTAAACCATTGTCCCACTGGCTTAATAATTCATTCGATTTTATTATATATATATATATATATTTTTTTTTTTTATTATTATTATTTTTTGTCACTGATACAGCAGCAGTACATAAGGTTCAGTAACCCACTAGCCTGCCTCAGTTGATTCTCTCTCGTGTCCAAGGCTCGTTACAGCATTGCCACACTCGCCCTACACGTTCACACAAACCCACTTCAAAGAGGAAGTTTCTGAAGGCATGTTGTTTTATAGCTTTTTCTGGCAGTGTCGCTTTCACGATCCATATTGGCGTCTTGTTCTGGGAACTGAAGGGGGAGATGTTTCTCTTTTTGCCTTGGTCAGAAGGGCAACCCTCTTTTACACAGGCTGAAAATAATTTGAGCATCGGCTGACAGGGGGCACCTGGAAGCAGCCTCTAATTTACCAGTGCGTTCCCACAGGGTCTTAAGAGCACAGCCAGAAAAGGGCACAGCAGGACTGGGACGTGACTGGTGCACCTTTCATCTGTCTGGAGACTTTGAACACATCTGCACAGCCCATGGGCACCGAGGGCGAACTGTGGCCACAGCGCTGAGCCACAGTAACTCCAAAACATCGCTGCAGTTTTCAATAAGACTCTGAAACTCAAGAGGTTTTGTTATTATGCTTCCTGGAAATTGACCATGTTCCTTTGAGGTAAACATACTGTTCTTCCTTTCTTTTTCCTTCTTTGTGCCTGTGTACATTTTCTTTGTCTGTACAGATTAATACACTCTGTTTGCTCTAAGAATGCTTGCTGCAAAATCAAGCTGAGCGAAAGAAGTGCTCAAATACAGGATTTTGCCCCTCTGACAAGGCAATCAATAGGGAGGATGTGATTTGCATAGCTGTCAAATCTGTCTTTATAATAATAATAATTATTTATTTATTAGCAGTCTTCCTTATCCAGAGTGTTATAAAAGTGCAATACAATCTAGAATTACAGATTAAGACATATCATAAATTATAAATTCAAGTGCATAAGACAATATACAGTAATAAAGTCCTACATCCTAGATTTGTGAGCTAATAATTGCAAACAAGATGTGAAGTCATAGTTAATAGCACAGGGGAAAGGGACATAGGGGCAAACAATATAAACAACATGAGAACTAGCAATGTAAATAGCATGTCTCATGTAACAGACCACTACAACACAAAAAGGATCAATTAAATAATAAATCAATCAGATAAATGCTGTAAATAAATACATCTTTATGAAATCTGAACACCTCCTTAACTCTAAACATGTGTGCATTGGATCCATTTCTGGCACGGAATCGAAGTTTCCTAATAACATGCAAGAATAAAGCAGGCTTTCCTGATTGTTGGGCTCGGGTTCACAGGCTCTGGAGGACTCCTGCAGGGGGAGAGGGCTGGGAACCACACACTGGTCCTGCATGAACACAGACTCCAAGCCTCACTCTCAACACTCGCCCTCGCCGCCGTTCTCAGCACAACACACACACTACTACACATGTGCAGAAACAGACAATACAATCCGATTAAGTGTTTACCCCTTGGGGTTTCTGTTTTTGATCTGTCCCAAGTTAGCTGCAGGGGCTGAGATGGCAGGCATGTGTGTGGTTAAGTAGTAGAAAAAAAGAAAAATCTGTTGGTCATAGTCCATATTCTCTCTCTCTCCCTCCCTCCCTCCCTCCCACCCTTTCTTTCATTCCCAGACATTACGGATTAGTTCCCATTGAGTTTAAATTTTGATTTATCCTGAAAACGATGAACAAATATCTTGTAGCTAAGGAGAGAAGGCCAAAGATATTAATGAAAAGCAGACTTAATATGATCACTGAATCTATTAAGCAATTACAATGAGGGGAGATATCCACAACATAATACAATGGACGGTCTTGCACAGGCTCAGTTCTCCGGCCCACGCCACGGGACGAGCATCGGCCACCTATGTGCTGCGTTAAGGGCTTTCAATCATTTCACCGCAACAATCGCATTTCACTCTCTGCACTGGAGAGAACCCCTTCCACCAGCCAGTGAATCCTATTTAACACTCCAAGCATGTCGAGATTATTGTGCAGGGATATTTCAAACGTTTCTCCAGGCTGAATTACTGTGGGGTTGAAGATATATTAAGGGGGGTGGACATTTTAAAATTCAAATGGACCTTTAAATCTATAAATTTTACAAATTTCGCAAACACTTCACCCAATTACTTAATGGATTATGTGGCCTTTTGCAAAAGCTGTCCGTAAAGCAGAGGCTGTGAGCTATTGTTAGCCCCTTGGAACTGCACTGTCATTAATCTGTGTGATGGGAAACCACGAAAGGTCCAAGTTTACGTTTTAATGAGTCGTCATAATTTTGCAGCTGAATTCCAGGGATTTTAATTACAGAATTAATAATATATGTCTGCTGCGAACTTGGAGTACCATCATAAAGCCACAGGGCTCAAGAAGTCAACAGGATGTAAAAACTGCTTCAGTCTAGTGAACAGTA
Source organism: Amia ocellicauda (assembly GCF_036373705.1). Taxonomy (NCBI): domain Eukaryota; kingdom Metazoa; phylum Chordata; class Actinopteri; order Amiiformes; family Amiidae; genus Amia; species Amia ocellicauda. The sequence continues at coordinate 24,769,704 of NC_089860.1, forward strand.
ACTCTCCCCCCAAAGAGTGTCTAGTGATACAAACTCTTGCATTAACACATACTTAAGCGAGCCCCTGCTGACTGTCGTCTCAACAAATACGGGGCCAGGTTTGGACACTTGGTTTATTTTCTTTGGGTGACGAAAAAATAAATAGCAACGATACTCATCAAAGAATAAAAAAAGGAGAGAGAGAGAGAGAGAGAGAGAGAGAGAGAACCTTTTGCATAGTGCTCTAGAATGGGAAGATGGAGATGAGGCAGAGCTGTTGATGCCAAAAGGTTTTTGCTTTTTCTGGCAGGCAGAGTCTGGCCTCCCTACCAGATTAACAGTGTAACCCATGCTAGGATTTCAATAGCCTCTCCAGCAAACAAACACCACCTTCCTTCTCAAAATCTGTCTCGCCTGGTTTGAAGCAGAGTGAACGGGTGCCTGTTGCGGTGAGTCTCGGACATGTGGTTAAAGATGTGGAAACCTGATGGGTCCTTCTTGGGTGACCAGGGACAATCAGGGTTAACCTTGTGAATAAAGATGGACTCTTGTCCTGGCAGCAAGCTGCTCTGGTAATGCTGCCTAACAGACAAGTGACCGTGGGTCATAACACTCAGTGGACAGGTGGCTCTTGCTGACTGTGTGGACTCTGGCGAATGAGCTCACTGAGGGAGCCCCCCCAAAAGGGGATAAAGGGGGCATCTTCTATTCTGATGTGTAACACACTCCTTTCACAGGCAAATGGCGAGGACTGATCCTCTGTTCCTCGGGTGCACTGATCCAAATCCCATGAGACCACAACCCGATGATCAGACTCATCCTGTGCCACCTGTAAACTAAAAAAATAAGTGTGTGTATATAAATTGTTAGCTTTTGAATCGTTTTCACCATATGGCTACTTTCCTTGGTGTCCTCCTCTTTCCTATTCAAACTGCTGTGCTAGCTTTTCCTGAATCCCTGTTTGGCTGGCCACTTGACAAAGAGGTGAGCCCTGACCTTCAGCTGCCAACACTTCCCAAGAGGCATCACTCCTCCGGCAGATTTGCTTGCTTGTTTTTGTTTTTAAACGTTGCAGCTTCTACACAGCGGAGACATTAGGAAAGGCAAGTAGCAGAGACCTGGGTATCTGAACACTGGCAGAGCAGGCCGAGGGCGGCCAAGTGCTGGCCTCAGACTGTTCTGGAGGGGGCTGAGGGCAGCTTGCTGACCATGAAAACTGGCTGCGTTACCCTTATCATCAAGCTCTGTCATTATGCTCTTTAAGGAAGGCAAGGCAGGGGTAGGGGGGTTGCTGTGACCCCTGGGATGGAAGGACCCCATTCCCCTCCTGTATTAACTGACTTGATTGATTGACCTTTAGCCTCGACTGGCAGTGTGCGGCTCAATAACTGTGTCTCCTACTGGACTCTGGAGAGATAGGAGATTAAGAGCTTGGTTTTGCAGGGCAGTCCTGTGAAACTGCACCTAATCAAACCTGTCACACACACCACTTGCAGACAAACAAACACACACACAGACACAAACTATATTACTGCGATGAGCAAGTGTGAAAACCACACTGTCGGAGAGGTGTGACTCCACTGTGCACAGGTCAATTTGCCGGGAAGCTACAGTAACTCACCACAAATCACCATCAACACAAAAGAAAGAAATCAACCAAACCCTCACTCAACGACAGAACTCAAAATGCATTACGGTCGAAGACCACTGGCGGTGAATTAAAGTCACGCTTAACTCACGTAGCGCACATCCGGGAACACTCTGGTCGGGAATACCGAGGCACTTCTCCAGCACAGTCCAGTTTGGAGCAGCAAACAAAACAAGCTTTGCATTGCGAAATAGTTTCATTTAATTATGTTCTTTCCTTTTAAAAAAAATCTCTGCAGTTGTTTAACATCTTACAGCTCCTTCTCAATCACGAGAGCCCTATAAATAGCATGCATGTCACCCCAGAGATCATAACAAATTAACTTAATTCTTTAGCTGGGTCAGCTTCACGTATTGTGATTTTGAATATGACGATATGTGTGATTGGGTTTCAGCGTGACAGTGTGTGTATGTGGGTGAGTGTGAGTGTATGTGGGAGAGTACGAGTCTGCGATGGTGGGGGTGGGTATGTGAATTTGTGAGTGCCTTTTTTTTTTAGTTTCAGACCCAGCTTGTGAAAGATCTGTGAGGAAGGTTAGCGAGCATCCCTTGTAGATCTGCTGCCCTTGTTCAACGCTGGGTATTGGGGTCAAATGTTAAGGGTTGAAGTCTGGCATTCTACAGTTGTGTTCAGTTTAATGAAGTTGTTTTCACGTTCATTCTCCTCATAACCTCATGCTGAAGGAAAACATTTTGAAACAAGGTAACTCTATACAAAAGTCCTGCTTGATCACAGAGGCCTGGAGTGACAGGTACTTTAAAGTAGCTGTAAGCCAGCCTGCTGAAGACTGGCCAGGGCTTAGTAGTGCATCTGTACCTAATACTGTCCCGGGAGTCTGTGCTCTCACCTCTGTGACCTGTCCGGGTCTGTGCTCAGTGCTAATGTGAACCAGGCTGCGTTTCAGCCCTTCAGGAGAGGTGAGAGGGGGCAAGAACTGTAGAACTCTTCTGAGCGGAGAAAACAATCCAGTAAATAATGAAAATAACTAAATCAGGTCCAGTGCTTTTAATGTTGAGAGTAGAGGGAGTTTTAATCTCAAACTGAAGAGCAATGAAATCGCAGACAAACACTCCACACACACACACTTTGCTGAGCAGACTTAGAAAGTGAATTCAGGACAGTTGTATCCCCTATATGTATCCAGGGGTCATTCAAAATGTTATGCACTAAGCCATTCTAAAACGAAGCATGTTTGCATGTGTGTGTGTGAGTGTATGAGTGTGTGTGTGTTTCTGGACATCATGTTTGTGTCGACTGTTTTTTCTTCTACTGCTGCCTGATGAATCAATGCCAGATGCAAATGACAGGGAGTTTTCATCTCTAGAGGTAAAAACATTAAGTAAAAGAGAGAGAAACTGTTGAGAGAGACAAAGCAAACAAAGGCGCTGTAGGAGACTACACAATCTCCCGTGGATCCCAACTTCTGCTGGGGCCGGTTCTGGTCCAAAGAAAAAGAGACGTTTTTCACTACTTCGGCCTCATGCTATCACAGCACAGCAGTGGCGCATAAACATACCTTGAAGCAACAGGATTTTATAATTCATCATGGGAAATATTATAAACAGTACCCAATTTAATCTGCACTTTAATTTCTGACATGATATGCATGCTACGCAATATAAGTAATCCTACAGCTCTGTGCTTTACAAGACAGTCTTAACATTGCAACTAAGCACAAAGCACTAACCTCTAAACAGCTACAGTCCCATGATTAATTGATGTGAAGATAGGGATTCGAGGAGAAATGAATCTTTACAAATTTACTTCCTGAGACAGTAATGTTTTAAACAATCAAGAAGTAGTTTAAACCACTCTCTCTCCCCCCATCGGCGCTAAGTGAAGGAAATCACTGTCTATTGATTTTAAGCTCAGAGCAACAACGTCAGTGGTTCATGCCTGACAGTGCACATTTATCCCTGGAGAAGAACAGAGACTTTGTAAAGAATGACAGGCTTCATCGGGAGAAGCTGTGTGACGCACTCATTGTTTCTAGGCTTCCACGAGCCACATTAGCTCTCCATTGTGTGGATTAGCCTGCACTCCCTCCAACTCTCTGTGGTCCATTTCTTTACCTCTGTACTTCAATACAATCCCGCAAGATTAAATCGTTCTCCTGAGGGACAGAAACCACAGGAGGAATTGTTTTCTCCTGAAATCTCAGTCCTTAGCATTTTACAAAATAATGGCCAGAGAACAGTGGCCCCAAGAGACGTGGGACAGCAGAGAACGGGGGCCCCGAGAGAGGCTGGGATGGCAGAATCCATTTTATTGAACCTCTTTCCTGCTCTTAGTTCAGAATGTTTGTCCAAGCCATAAAACTAATCATAATAATAATAATAAAGTATCAATGCTTTTGCACAGTTCAGAATTACAAAACGTAGTAATACTTCTACTTTTTTAATGTTTTTGCGCTGAATTGTGAGATTTTAGGCTTATTTATCGATCCTACCCCTGGGCATGTGACCGCCCTGGCCAGTCACAGACTACCACAGACCATGCACCAACCAAATCCAGGATGTATATGAACCCATATATTGTATACACTTGGAATTTGTAAAATGTATTATGCCTTGAACTGCACTGTATTTTTGCACTTTGTATTGCGGTTATATTTTATAAATTGCCCTGGATAAGGGCGTCTGCTAATAAATAAATAATATAATAATAATAATAATAATAATAATAATAATAATAATAATAATAATAATAATAATAATAATAATAACAATAATAACTGGATCAAACTAGGAAAAACTATTTCCTGTCAGCTGCTGAACAAGGCATTTGTCTCTCTGTCCCTCCTGCAGAGCAGTACATTTGGTTTGAGCTTCCAGGCGGCGCTAGAGAGAATATTTAAGCGGGCACAATGTTCCCCAACAGCCATGTGACGAGCTGTGTGGGAGACTCGGGTTGGGGCCCCAGCACTCGCCCCAGGCCAGAGCCTCTAGATGTGAGTGATCCCTCTCAATACAAATCCTAGCTGTGCACATCTGTATCCCCTAAAACTTCCCGCCCACCATCAATCCCCCACGATCTGAAAACCCAGATACTCTGAATGCCCCCCCACCATGAGCATGCTTTCTGTCTGTTGCAGCCCCAGAGTGTTCAGCCATTAAAACAACATCAATATGCACTGTTGATTAATCTACACTGGAAACCTGATACTTTAAACTTTAATCAGTTAAACATGCAGAGTTGAGTTTTTTGTACAGTATCTGATCAGCACATAATTTAACATTTCCCAGTGGTGGTGGCGGTGGGGGTGAACAGTGGAAGAAGTTAAACAGAGGTTTGGCTCGGTCCCCCTTTCTCTAATAAACACTTTTTCATGAATGCCTTATGAGAGTAATACATACAAATCTTACTTAGTTACACTGTCTCCAGATAGGTGGTAAAACATGAGCTCCTTGAAATTGCACTTCTCAAATGATTTGCTGCTTTGTCTTCATGTGGTGCTTCCCAGTTTTTTGGTCCACACTGTGCTTACATAAGCGCTGAATTCATCCAAAAAAGAAATGCAATATAAATAAATATACGAGTTACAAAAATAACTATTTTCAGTTCCTTACAAGCAGCCAAAGCCCTTGTTTATACACAAGCACTTTAGTGTTTTCCAAAACACAAACTAGTTCAGAATGTACAACACAGTACAGGGTCTCTGTCCTCCCTCGGAACGCAGCTAGCAGTTAAAAATATGTAAACAGGTGAACGTATGTACTCGTCTCATTTGAAATGTAAACACAACCTCATTCAGTCTGAGCTCAGCTGTTTAGGAGCTCAAGAATTTGCTAAACTTGACAAATCTTTTCGTTTTCAATAAACAAAGCAGGTTACAGCTTTACAAGACAATGCCTTTATTTAATTATAAGTACATTAATCTAACAACTTCAGTAAATGCAGTGTCTCTGTACTATAAGAATTATTGGAATGCACAGGAAAGATATTTCTGTATCACCAAATCTGCTTAACCAAAGAGGAATTAGGAACTATTGAATACATTTCTGTATTACCCATAACTACAGAGATGTACTCAAATTAACGTTGAATATACCTTTTACTTGAATATTGACCATGTTCTTGCCGGTAAGTGTGTGTATATAAATAAATAAAAGACACATGGTGGGATGTCGCAGAGATGGGGAGATACAGCGGTGTGGATGAATAGGATCAGAGCAGCCTCTGTAACCCTGTGTCTGCTTCAAAGCTGTGGGAGACTCGGGGAGCCTTTCACTGAGTCTGTTCCTAATGAGAACATCAGACACACAGAAACAACACCACACGACTCCACACTCGAGGGACAACACAACCTTCTCTCATGACATTAGCAGCGCTGGAGATACAGAGCGGTACCTCAGTCTCTGCTGGCTGGTCGATGAATTGATCACAGCCTGGCTGGACAGCACTGGAGCCCTGTGAAGGGACCTGGAGAGACTCCGGTGATTCAAGTTTACTTTCCTGAGATCAAGAAAGAAAGATCAAGGAAAGGAAAGATCAAGGATGATTACGCTAATCTTTAGCTTTCCATGATCAGGGCCCTGACATACTGTACTGTGTCTCTGCAGGACCAGGGCTGGAGATCTTGCTGTGCTGTACATTAATACCCGTAGCATGCAGGATACGTTCCTAGCAAATGGAACACTAACCGAAACAGCGCTAAACGTGGCCATGCGATATCCTGATTGGTTATTTTTAACCTTAATATGAAAGGTACAGGTAATAATAAACACAGATTAATACAATAGATATATCTTAATTAGTAAAGTTATAATTAATGTACACTGTAAAATATTGGACATAATAATAATGAATAAAAGTCTACATCTGGAATGAGAGGCCTGGCGGTGGGTCCTCCTCGTGTCTTGGCTGCTTCTTGAAGTAGACATCTAAGGTAAACTTCCTATAGCAAAATCAGAGATAAAACAGTCTCTGAGCTGACAAAGTGGAGCGCAGACAGACGATTTAGATGCTGTCCGTACTGTCCTGAACAAGAGCTCTTCACTACAATCACATATACAGGAGTCTAAAGGAGACCTGCTCTAGCATGACCCAAGCGCCCTCGATCGCTCCCTCTCTGTGAACTTGGTGGACGAGTGCTTGTGTTCACAACACGCCCAACCTGACTGTGATGGGAATACAGCATGTGTGTTTCCCCCAACACCCTCCGCCTGTTTTGAACTAAAACATGTAAACTGGGGGGTCAAAGGCCTTGGGGTAGGCAAGCAGCATTGTGATTGGTGGAAATTGCAGATCGGCCTCAAATCAACTCCTTCCCTTCCTGCCTGCCCACAGAACAATAGGACTGTTCCCAGGCCCTAGGTATACAGGAAGCATGTTTTTCTAATACTTTATTCTTAACCCCAATGCAGAGGGCAGGAGCAGTTGACCCTATCTCCCCCGGATATTGGCTGGCTTGGCAGCCCAACCCCATGGCCGTTTCCCACAATGGCAGACTTCAATATTTGATGTCGAAAGGTCTTCCGTTCAACTATGCCCTCGGCTTTTGGTATTGTTTCTGGGGTTTGTATGGATTATGGAATATGGATTTTGTTTCTGGAGACTGGAGACCCAGACAAAGAATCTTTTAAAGTTTAAGAGGTCAGAGGTCAACATGCTCTAACTGGTATTGAACCTGGGCACCAGCTACAGTGATATTGCACCTGTTGTTGTCTTTTAGATTTGACCCCCTGGACCTTGTTATGAAAATATAAATAAATAAATAAATAAATCTGTGAGCCATCAACACCTCTTGTGTTTCTGTGCCTGAACTGCAGGTTTGGTCACCTCTGTAATTCAATACAGTTGCTCCACAATGTCTTGGGCCAGCTCGTATCTGTAAGTTGTAGCAGTTTCTTTTTTCTTCTTCTGGTTCTTTTCCACTTGAACTAAAATAAGAATTTATAATGTTTAGACAGACAGGATGTTACACAGTATACACTTCTGGAATACATTTTTTTTACAAAAATGCAAATCTGTGCAGAAAGCTCACATGACATCTGACAAGATCAGGCCCCATTTGGAAGTTTTCTACTGGAGATATTTTGATCATGAGAAAAGTCTCACAAATGTGAAGTGCCCAAAGGCTGGGGCCTGGGGGTTGTCATAAAAATGATGAAAAATGAGAGGCTCTCAGCTCGGTTGCTGGAGAACCAGTGAAAGAATGCGAGTGCGTGCATTGGGATTCCGGCTTCTACAATCAAACACAGAGCGCTCAACAGCACCCGTTCAAACATGGCTGCTAAGGGACAAGAGAGCAAATGAAGATTGATGAAGTTGAAACAACCCTCACCAAACTGGTTAAAAGAGCAGAAGAGGAAGAAAAATAAGAATCTGCTCTTTTTGATACCTCTTTTGTGTCCCGTGGTTAGCGTGGAAAGTCAAATTGCCCTCTGTTTTGTGGCCCTGACTGTGCCCAACATGGCGCAGCACTACAAGGAATTGCAGCAATGGTGGGACCTTTGCATTCACAGACCACCCCTCCTGTGGCTGTTAATAAGCATCAACTAAACAAACAACTCCCATTATATTCCAAGTTAATTTCCCAAATTGATCCACCTGCTTTTTACACCCCATCATTAGGGTCTGCGCTCCAGCCAGCCTGTAAAGATACTCTATGTATCATCACTTGCTTATCAGTGCCTGGGAAAGGGTTCAATTGGTCCATGTGAACACAATTTGTAGCTCCAAGCAGGTCGTCATCATACTGAAATGAGTTTGCAGTGTATGTGTGGGGGTTGATGGGTTCAGCTACATCAATAAAGAGAAAATGAAAGACACTGGGAGAGTCAGAGAAAGAGAGAACGAGAGAGAGACTATTCAGGTTTTTATAAAATAGCGAACATAATGTAAGCTCTAAAATTATTTTATGTACAAAAGACACATCTAGAAGGGCCGCCAAAGCCAAGTGTCCTGGATGCATTAGGAAGGTCTCTTTTCTATTTTAGCATAATTCGTTTACTTCTCCAGCTGTCGTACGGCATCCAAAACTAAATTAGACCAGAACAAACACTGAAAACCCTAAGGATAGTGTATTGAGTTTAGCTTTGGAATTCCAATGGAAAATAAAAAATAAAAAAATTTCTGAGCAAAATGTGATTACACTTATGGCTTATGCAACACTGTTATTACATCCAACCAGGTTTTGTAAGCTTCACTGGATCGCTGGAGACACGTGCGGGTGGACCGGACTGTCTCTGCTGTTTCTCAGCTGTACGATTGTACTCGTCGCCTGCTAAAAATCTCGGCTCTGGGATCTCAAAGGCAGGACGGAAATCCCAGTTTGTTCAATATGGATTTCATACGTTTATTGTTACAAACATTACCCCACATTTGATATCGTTTATAACACTGCGACCTCTTTCATGTACAGGAGAACCGCAGGCTCCTTCTGCGATTAAACACATGGTTGCAGTTAAAAATATACATCAAGAAACAGCCTGGGATGGAGATGGATGCCCCGCATGGCTAAGGCCCGGTCCTGTCTAAACCATTCAAGGAGAAACTTAATTAAGGAATTTTCCTCTGTAAGATTTTTTTCTTTCTTTCATAAAACCTGCATACAAGATACTGTTTGCCTCTCATCCTGCGTGCTTATCCCTGATGGCTTGGCTTGTGTTTTTTGTCTGGCACGCGTCTTTACCCACTTTTGGAATCATAGCACCCCAAACTCTGAATTTTATTAATAAAAAACAAGCCTTCTGGAAAGATTATACATTTTAATTCATTTTAATCTCATCATTTTAATAATAAAAATTTACGAAAACAAAATAAAAGTATAAAAAATAAAATAATAAATTATTTTCTGATTTGCTTTGCAGTCCAGAGAGAAATTGGCTTCAGTCTGACACACATTGACTGATGTCACCACGCTCATACGGCAAATGCAGTTGAAACCAAGGTGAAGGCATCTGAACTCCTAATTGTGTTTAAAGCCCTGCGGACAGAGCCCTCGCAGGCACACTGCCCTGCCACTGGAGTCAGTGCAAGGCTGCTCAGAGATGATTGGCACTGAATCAGCATTGCAGCCACCCAGCTGGTCTCACGCTCCCCGAGTTGGAGTTCTCAGTTTGTCTTATTAAGGTGCTGACTTGTTTCCGGGGGAAATAAATCAACAATCGCATGACAAACACATCAGTTAATTCATAAATAAACAACCAAGATCTATGACATGTCTGTGTCAATTGCAAAATGTGGTGCTGCTGAGCACAGTCCTTCTGTGACTATCTCCACATGCGCTTCGCCTTTCTCTTTGCCTTCACCTTCCTGCTTATCTTCCATCAGAAAGCGAACTGGGGCGCTTAGCTGCCAGGTGCTTCGGCTGACACCCAGGTCCACGGTTGCTCGAGAGTTGCCTGATATGCAGCTCTATCGCAGTCCAAGCTGCTAGTTGTGTGATGCCAATTACGGGTCAACATCTATCAGTGCCCGGGCTCAGGGAGGTTTGGAGTTCTGTCTTGTGTCCAGCGTCTCTAACGAGGCGTGCTCTGATGCATGTTGGCATGGTTTAGCTGAATGTCGGTGCTGCTCACTCAGAGTCCATGTGACAGGCCAGCGCTGCCGGGTGACCGCCAGGGCAATGGCCGACTCTAATCATCTATCTAAAGCCAGACGTGCCAACAATGTCAACAGACAGTCTTGACCCCTTGATGAAAGTGCTGTTACAGTGATCCCTGGAACGATGGGAGTTGTTATTGGAGTTTTAGCAGTTCAGGGATCAGGGCAATCATAATAAGCTTAAATACCTTCTACTATAGCAGGTCACAGGTCTTACTACTAGACACCCCCTGCACTACCCTTCCCCTCCCTTTGCTGACCATCTCTACACAACCCACACACACACAGACAGGACATCTTAAAAAAGTACTACAAATGCTAATGTTTCCAGGATCTCTTGAAAAGAACAAATCACATATATCCACTTTCCACGGAAACTTTGTATGTCTTTTGTAACATGTCCTTATTTTTCCATGACTTGAGGGCACTGTTTACTCAGAACAATACACTTTTCAAACTACTCAGCATTGCAGTCTTCGTAAAGAAAAAATATATATAACGAGACACTAAAATAGACTCATTACTTTACATGGTACTAGATTACCCAAACTCTGTGGCTAATGGAGTGTATGTTTTCCTAACTGAAATCTTTACATGCTGTCAGAGCAGGGTTGAGACAGTAGGTGCATTACAGAGGCTGCACTAAAGCACTGCTAAACAAAATATAAAAAAATCAAGAGCTGGGACAGTTCCTTAAAAGGCATTAAATAAAAATGCTGTCTGAATTAAAACATTGCTGGTGGCGTGAGTCATCCCTTTAAATTGCCCAGTCCAATTCGTTCACAGGCTCACCTGCCAGTTCACCGAGAGTCCTGTCAGAGAGGGAAATATCCAGGCCAAGCCACCCTTTGTTGCCAGCTGCCAACACCGCCTCCGCCTGGTGGGGGGAGCCGGGGCCACGGGTTTGGCTGCTTTTCCATCATTGCGCGTTCCGCACCAGTTCCCACACGCTGCTCCTGTCTCTGCGTCTTATTAATTTCCCTTCTGCTTTAGCCAGCGGCCTTCACATGTGGTCAGATGTAGAATAGGCACACTGCCACAGAAGCTTCATAGACAGGATTTATTAACAAATTGAGATTATGGCATAACTGGTTGTAATAATAATAATAATAATAATAATAATAATAATAATAATAATAATAATAATAATAATAAAGATTAAGATGATGAAGGAGACGATAATGTCTCAGATTCAGTCTGGGATTCAGACAACAGACCCACGGAGACCCAGTAATGAAATAAACTTCGTCAGCAAATGCAAAGCAGAGTAAAACCCCCGCAGCCATAGACCGCTCCATTCGCATTCAAGGTATCAAAGGCCCAGACCAGGACCCGTGCCCTGGTCCCAGATAGTCACATTCCTACATATTCTTACAGGGAGTGCTCAGCGGTCAAGGGACTTTGACCGGGAGCACATGTTAACCATTAAGCAAAGGAATTGGTGAGAGTGCGGTTGGATGTGTAAAAAGCATAGGCTCTGCAGTAGCAGGTCTATATACCGCTGGCCAAGAGACAATTTGAGGCTAAACGTGAAATGATGTGTGCTTTATTGCCAGTGCTATGTCCTGTCACCAAACCAGGGGCCGGGTTTAAACAAAACTCTGACACAACCCATTCAAAGCCAGCCATAATCCTTCGCATGAAGGTTGTACGCATGAGGAGATGAAAGAAACACGCTGAACACAGCCGTTCAGCCTTTGGGTCACCGAATGAGTCACGGCCCCAGTGCAAACCTCTTCACTGTGCGAAGAGAGGAACTTGGAGAGACTGGATTCACAGCACCAAGTTTATTTGTTTTAATAACAACCGTGTTTAGGTTGTCTCATCACTGGTGTTGTTTATTCATCGTTTTGTTTTGTTTGTTTTGTCCTTGACTGGGGACATATATAGCTTGGAGACAAAAATTAACTTAAACCAGCCCTCAGAGTTCTGACAAAGAGTGTGCTCTGGCTTGGGCAGTTACGTACATCTCTGAGGTCATGTATGGCAGGACAGGGACGGGGCAATTTCACAGGAGTGGAGCATCACAATACCATACCAATTGTTTATTTTTCTTGATTAGGAACATTCCAATTTGATGGAGGTTACCCCCCACACTGCAAAAAAAAAAGACATATATAAAGAGATAGATGGATGTTTTTTTAGATTTCCTTTGTCATTCTCCGATTCTGGCAGGAATGCACACTGTGCAGCACGTGGAGCTTAATGAACTCGGAATCACGCTGTGCAGACATGCGTCTTGTGCTCTTAGCTCTTTGGGTCAGAAGAAGCAAAAACACAGTCTACTCCATGAAGGCAGAGGTGCTGCAGTTCAGTACCAAGCCCAGCAGGGCAGCAAGGGAGCTGGGATCTTCAGTCATGGGAGACCAGTGCTGTTTCCCCGGGCGTTTCTTTTGATCCTCATCAAAGAAAATCTGTCTCAATGTCAGCAGTCTTACGTTGGCAGTGGTATGAATTTCTAATGACACTTCACATTTAAAAAAAAAATCTGGAGCACTGTCCCTATTGTGTGTTGTTATATGTTAATATACAAATATTTATGTTTTGTTCCAGAATAAAAGCGTCAAAAGTTCTTCCGTCAGAGAATCAGTTTTAAAGTACAGCAAAATGAAGTTGGTTTCAGATTGTGTGTGTGTGTGTGTGTGTATTTGTGTGTTGAGGAGACCACATAGAACACATTCTGTAGTGTTCAGTCAATCATATTTCGTTTGGCCGTGTCGTTCACCTTTCTGTTTCAGCATATGGTTCAGCTGCGAAGTCCGGGTTAACCAAGCTGACAGATTGTATCATGTGGGAAAATCGCCCCAAAGACTATGTCTCCTGGAGGGATTTGCAGTATAATCATCTGGAGCTTCCGGTGGGTGGGATAGGCTTGTGAACGACCACAACTGAAACTCTGTGCCCCTCACTCCACCCTTTTGTTGTGCATTGTGTTGTTTATTCCACAATTACAGGTTACATTTCACTGCAGAGAAGTGAGGATGATAATCATAAATAGTTTTTACGTGTGTGTGTGTGTGTGTGTATATATCTGATAGTGACTTTGACACACACACTAAAACCAGGATAGCTTTTGACATGCACATCCACATACACCCCGGACTCCTTTGTGTACAGGGATTATTTCCCAACAGTACTGTAATCTAGAAATTACTGATAGGGACATCTTTAACTCATTAAGCTCTATCCACTGTTTTTATTTTTTACTGGTTTGGGTGAATCATGGGTTGTGCAATTAAACTGGACTGGGCCTGGGAAATGATCCAAAATATTTCACTGGAACAAACCTTTGATGGACATAGAGAATAACAACAGAATCAGTGACTGAAATTCACCAGGGGGTGGGGGATGTCTGTCAGGCAAGCTACATCTATCAGCACCATTATTTTATATGGGAGTGGGGGGTGCAGGGGGAGGACAGCATGCTGGAGATATAGATGCAATTACAGGCAGAAGGCATCTGTGCCGTCAAAGCCATCAGGAGTGTCGCTGAGACCTGAGGGTGTCACCCTGTTCACCCTCGCGCGCTCAAACAATGCTGTGTGCTGTGGGTGTCAGACAGTGCATTTCAACTCACTCCAATACTATAGTGTCTTAGAAGTACCTCCATATTATTATTAGCATTGCATTGAAAGGCCTTCCTATTTACACACTTAAATGTCAGTGAATTGTTTTCAAACCCGTTTATGCATGTGGCTGTTTGCTGTGCTAGTTCAGTTGTTCACAACTCATTGCAGTGCACCTCTCTGGCTGTCCTGTCCTCTTCTCCTTTGGACAAACATTTTTTTTGTTTCTTTGTCTAATCCTTACTCTTCCTATTGTCTGGGCCAAGCAGGAGACAAACAGGCAATGTCTCTCTCCTACTTGACAGCAAAGGTTTTCAGCATGTGAATTGCATCGCTATCGATTGCCCACAGAATGGCTTTTATTGGAAATTATGCACCCTTCGTTTGATGCCTTGGGCCTCATCCATCTCTGGTCTTGGGCAGGGTCCCCGTGGTGCAACCGCTGGCCACATCTGGGCCACTGCAGGACTGGCTGCGCTATTGATCTGCGCTGTGCTGTGCTGCTCCTGATTGCCCCACATCCCTTACATCGATCCATCTGCTTCTCCTGGCCCACGGAGAGAGACGGAAAGGGCCTTCTGGTCCTTCCGTTTTCTCAACAGTATGCTCTTATTATTATGGTCTTGTATGGTATGGTATGGTATTGAATTGAAACAAACCTCGGATTCAAACAGTTGTCACATCTCCGAGTGTCTGATCCATAGAGCCCGTATACAAGCGACAAACCCTCTGCACTACACTACACAGCACTTTACTGCAAAGCACAGCACTATACTGTACTGCAATGCACCAAAAGACCAGTCCCTTGCCGCCTGGGGGAGAAGGGGGGTGGGGTTGTGCTACACCCTTCCAAGTTTAGAGTGTGTGATGTCACAGTAACAGTGCTCCTGTAAGAATCTGGACCCTTTTGCTTTTCAGATTTCTTTAAATATAGAGGTCATGAACTGGAGTTTTCGTTTTCAAAATTCCAAGTGTCTTCTGGAATTCAAACACATTCTACATCCACACATTTGGTTTCACGTGATGCTGAATGCCCCAAAATATGAAGAACTCCTCAACAGGCACAGCAGTGGTGCTGACAGAGAAAGATGGGGAGAGAGGCTAGTTAATGACATGCCACAGAGCATTTTTTACAATATGAAATTGCTCCACCAGTCTCCGTTTCAACTCTAACCAGTTTGACCTTTGGGTTTTCTGCAGACCGGAGAGCCAGAGGTTAAATTGTTCTCCTTTATTTCTCTCTCTCTCTCTCTCTCTCTCTCTCTCAAGAGGGCTATCTGTGGCCTAATCTCCTCGGGTTTAATTAGCTTTTCAACACAATGCAATCCCTGCCTGAATGAGCTGCTGTCACTGAGTGGATTGCCCCTCTCATCAGCATTGCATTCTTGGCATGGTTTCAACACAGGATGTTCAGATGTCAATATCAGACAGAACAGAAGAACAGAGCAGGGCATCCTGCACAGAGACTCCACCGCACTCTCTAGGAGAAGGATGCTTGTCATTGCGTCCTAGCCTGACAGTGCAAACCCCCCGGGGTGGGGTTACGTTGACTGTGTATGCATTGATCAATCAAATAACTGTGGTAGTGTATGTAATGTTTCATAACATTCAGGGGTACCAATATTCCTCCGACCCCCAATTATTGTTATTTTGATTTTACAAAAAAGTACCCAAGGAGTGAAAAAATTACAGACAATATTCAATGTGTCATTTGTTACTGTAAATTAAACTAAAATCTAATTATTTGTAGCTGTCGCATATTAGTGAAAGCATAGCATCACGTAATCTTATTCCTAAGGGGTGTCTTTTTGATTTAACCGTTAAAATGCACACACCAGTACTTGTAGGAGAAAGAAATAAACAATTACCTTTTTTTTGGAGATGAAAACATTTCAGCGATTTTACACAGACCTAGTGGTTCCCACTGGAGTCCAAACCATCTTTTAACATCTTGCCTCTGTGTCTCTTCCACATGGAGTGGGAGTGTGGAGGCAGTGGGCAGGGAGTGGTTAAAAAGCACACAGGGTCAAGAGTGAGGTCTAGACATAGATCTTAAATTGCCACTCCTGGAAATTTGTGTCTCCCCTTCTTTGTGAAGCAACAGACAAGCGCAGAGATTCTTGTTTCTGAACTAGATGTTAGTCTTAAAATAACTGGTCAGGCTTCCATCATCTTATTTCTATGGCTCTTGGTAGAACAAATTGTATCCTTGGAATCAGTGTAGTGGAAACAAGATCAATCCAATTAAATACAGCACATGAAAACAAATTAAACTCATTGAAAAAGAGGAGAGGATCTAATCTGGATTTATTAAAATTTAAATTGATGTTTTATAATTGGTGCAAGTTATATTTACATACATTTAATAATGATAACTCGAGACTGTCTTTTTTTGTGCACATAATTTGATTGCTTGTACAAACAGTGGATCATTAATTAATTTCCTTTCAGAGAGAGATGAATGTTCTAAAATGCACAATGTAAATCAATGTCATCTTGTTTAGTTTAGTTTTCTTTGAGTTTTTTTTGTAGCAATTAACTGCGAGGCTTCAGAATGCTGCTCTCCTCTGATTCATCACAGATAAACACAAACAAACAAACAAAAGACACACACACACACACACACAACCAGGAAAGACAGCTTGTTGTCTAGCAGGTGATTTGAAACGCGAGAGTAACAACGTATCAGCAACTTTTAGGTCATTTTAGGTACAGCAGCAGCACTGAACTCATATCTCCTATGGCTCCTCTCAGTGCCACAGCGGGCAGACTGTGCTCTTAGATTATTTTATTCTGATTCTTTTCAACCAGCCTGCTGGAAGCGTTGCTAATGGAGAAGAGCTGTTCTTCGTACACCGCAGGCCGTGGCGGATTGGGAGGCAGCTGAGATTTCCCAGAGGTTTGTGTCGATTGGCATTTCCATTTACCTCTGTCTTTCTATTCACTGTTCATCATTTGACTTAATGCATTAATTTTCTCACAATGTTACAAAGCCGAAACCAAGTTCCAAAGACTCTTGCTTCAACTTGATTTACTGAAGACAAAGATCTGGACTTTTCAGGGCTCTGCTTGCTGATCCCGATGGCGAGTGCTGGGGGTCACTGGACACTAATTAGGCCCATCCTTCCCAACATAGAAACACAATCAAGAAGTAACAAAACAAAACAAAAAAAATATTAATTAAAGTTCTGGGCTCTGTAGCTCGACGCAATGATGCAGTACAGTCATTAGAATCTTAATTGCTGTCAATGTCCTGATATAAAAGCACAACCCGACACACAATTTTAATTGCTGTTCTGTGCTGCTATCCTTGTCTGATAACTGTTGCAATTTTCCTTCTCATATGAACGTCTTCCTGTCCTCTTGTTTTCCTGGTGCTTTAAACTGCAATTAAAAACTCCACCACGGGATGCAATTAATAGCAGAAGCAACACACCTCAAAAGGCATTAGTTCACAAAATTCAGGCATGAGGTTACACTCCACGCACAGATACATTTTAAAGCATTTATTTTTCCACCAACACTTTTACATGCACAATCGATGGCACTGAGCCGGCCAACTGCTTACTCATGGCTGTTTTATTGTTTATTGAGCGTTGTTGTCATAGTTAATTTATATCTAATGGATTAATGCTGAGGACAGTCAATAAACTGTTTTTACTTACAGTAGGTGATGGCACCAATTGACAGCTCCCCAACCTTTGAAAAATGAGCCTGTTCCCTCAAATATTCTTATCAGCCAGCACTCCACCCAGGAAATTTAGAAAGCACAGTTAACACAGGCATTTTCTTGAGTTCTGGTGCATGACTCAAAATGAGTTTTCGTTTGCTTGTTTTGTTTGCTTTTCTTTGAGGTTTTCCAATTTAGAACTTTTACATCGAACCTTTGCTAGTACAGTGAAATAAAGGCACAACACAGTCAGGTGTGCATACGAAAATGTGATGGGAGTGACGAGTAAATGTTGGTGTTGTGCCGCATTTCAAGACTCATAAGAGTGTAAACAGTTGGCAATTTTTTACTGGATGCTTAAGTTTTTTTTTTCCATGCTTTCTTTTTCCACAGCAGGATTTTAATTTCGTAGTGAATCTCTCCCCAGCTCAGGCAACGCAATGTATTGATGGTAGGGGGCCTTGGACGTCTTATAAGTGACTGATGCTGTGGTTAAGCATGTCTATTTGCGGTCCAGTCCCTGTTTGGAAACTGCTCTGCCTCGCGGTATCAGGGGATTACGGGGCCTTGTTGGCAGCCATGCAAGTTCTCAGATCTGACCAGCTGACACACTTGCTTTGTAAACTGTATAGGTTTAACAGGAGACTGCGGTGTTGTGCTTGGCAGGAGCTGTGTTTAAACACCAACTGTTTCTTGCACGTCAGATGCATTTACTTCGCTTGCGGTCGACACACACAAAATAATATCAAGAGCTAATGGAAAGAAAACCAAAGGCACGCTCACATGTGCAGATGGAAAGACAATACTCCTGCTGCACATTCACTTGGTATCCACTCTCTTATGCATACACTGCCAATAGAATGTCTAGACCTCCTTGAACTTTATTCACAGTTTGTGGTGTCAGTACCTCAGAGTTTCAGGATTTTAAATGAGGATTTGTTTCCAATTATCTACACACTATACTCCTCTTTGTTACAGGTAAAAGGTTATATTCTGAACAACAAATGTATATATATATATATATATATATATATATATTAAAAATAAAAAACTGAAATAATTGGATAAGTCTCCCCCCAATTTAATATTTGGTGGAAGCACCTTTGGCAGCAATTACAGCATATGACCATTCTTCTTTACAAACCTGTTCGAGCTCTGTCAAGTTCAAGTCATGCAACATATTGTCGACTGGATTTAGGTTATTGTCCTACCGAAAGTTGAACTTACGTCCCAGCCTGAGCTTTCTTGCAGAGGCAACAGGTTTCCCTCAAAGACTTTCCTGTGCTTTGCACCATTCAACTTCCATTCAATGCCCCAGTCCCTGCCACAGAGAAATATATCCATAACTTGATGATGCCACCAACACCATGCTTCACAGTAGGGATGGTGTTCTTTGGGTGATGCACTGTGGTTGGGTTTGCGCCAACAGCGCAAACAGCGGTATGATGACCAATGACAAATTCCACTCACATTCTATAATAATGGACCCCAATTTTAAGCAACTGATGTATGATGCCCACAGAAATAACACATGAATATCTGCTGTTAATCACAATTAACAGGGAGGTCAGGGAAAGGGGAAAGACTGGGATTGCGGTCAGGGCTCCTACATGTGATCGACACCAGAACGCAGTGGAAGAGCAGGAGTCATTCATGTGTTATTCCTGTGTGATTCATAAATTCATTCAATAAGAATTGTTGCCTGTTTTTGTAACGTGTGACGCATATGCCTCTGGAACTGCAGCAGGAATTATGATGTGGGTATCCAGAAATTGGGAGCATTTATGTGGCAATTCCCGCAATTCTATTGAATCAAGACCATTCAGATGTGCACCAGGGGAATAGCTCACATTCAGAACAAATCCCCTGGGGAACGCAGAGAAAGTATGCAGGGTTTCCAGTGAGCTGAGCGCTGAACACACGGCACCTTGCTACGCAGAGTCTGGGGTTCAAAATATTTAATACACATCACTGACAAACCAGCAGAAGAATAACTTGGTGGGGTGATGTTACAGTGGGTAATAGAATCATATTTTGAATACTTTACCCTGTCCTTGCCTGCCGAAGAGATTTTCATCCCGGACATTCTCACTGCATCCTGTTGCCAAACCAGGACAGGCAATTATAATATGGATTACCAAACATGGTAACACTCAGGTGAATAAATCAATGAAGAATACAAAGTCAAAAAATATATGCAGTGAATTTGACTCAATCCCTTCTGTCCTGAACATAATACAAACATATTTGCATTTAGGACAGAAAGTTCCATTTTAGTTTGGTCACACCACAAAACTTTTTTCCACAGAATCTTCCGAGTGTTTTTGACATTCAAAGTCAGTAGGGGAATCTCTCCCCCTTACATCTCTGACCTACTCTCACACTATAGCTACTCCTGGTCGTCTTGTTGTCCTGACAAGTCCCCTGTGTGAGACAGGCCATTGAGAGAACCTCACAGCAGCAAGATCTAGAGGCACAAAGTGAAAGACATGAAACAAGCAGCATCTGTACAAACAGCACAACCTCCCTCACAGAGAAGCAGACTCCACTGCCTCAGGACAAACTGCGGGAATACTCCTCCAGGACACTGCAGGAGGTTACAAATGTTCCTCACTTCACAGAAGTTGTTTTTACAATAAATGCTCGGGTCACTCGGCCGAGGGTAATGCAACCCAGCAGAGTCCTTTCCTGCTTTAGAATACAAAGTGTATTAACAACTAATGATATTAATAACTGTTCTATAATTTAAATGTTTGATACACACCTACTATAAAAATCATTCTACTATTCGATGCAGCCACTGGAAAGTAGTGCAATTTATTTGTCAGACTTCCCGAGCATGAGAGGAGTGGGCAGCACCAGCATTGTTACTGGAAATGGAGAGGCCTGTAGAAAACTTTGCAAGGTAGAGGGATCAATAGCCAGTATGAGAAGAAAATACAATCACAGGTAGAAAATAACAGAGCCTTACTAGAGACGTTTGGATGTAACGTTGTTTCTAGCATCTAGAAATGTGCAATTTCGAGGAAGCAGTTCCACAATTAACGATGTTCATAATGACACTTTCTTGGGTGTACTTAAATTAATATTGCACTTTGACCCTGTTATGCATGATCACTTACAAAACATAAAACAAAGTCAAGTAAAGCAAGAAAAATGCAAGCTCATCATCTATCCTGGGAAAGTCAGAACTGCACACTACCCGTGACATTGCTGAAGGAGAAAGCTTTCAGCAAACTCAAATTTATTAAAAATGTAACTCTTTCAACTATGTGTCAGGACCGATTAAACAACTTCAAAACTGCTGGCAAAATTGAATTCTTTGTCATCGATCAGGACTTTGCAAATAGGAAGGCACAGCGGTGTGATGTGTAATTGACAAAGCAGGAACCAGGACAAATATAAAGGTAGGATTATTATAATTACTTTTATTTTTCAGGCATGAGAAGATTACTTTTTGTGGATTTGTAACATAGGTTATAAAATAAATGTAAATAAATGCTCCAGAAGTGAATGGTGGGGGTGACTTGTCCTGGGCCCCATAATTCCTAGCTCAGGCCGGAATACAAGTATCATACTGGTGAGCACAGATAAGTGACAACTGTCGATTCAGAATTGGGAAGAAATTATGTAGAGGTGATGATGTCCCATTTTTCAGGAGACACTTCTTCACACAGAGAGTTGTCAGAATCTGGAACAAACTCCCCAGCGACGTGGTTGTAGCTGAAAATGTGGGAAAATGTAAAAATAGACTGGATAGAATCCTTGGATCACTTAGTTATTAATGTACGAGCACAACGGGTCGAATGGCCTCCTCTCGATTGTAAACTTTCTTATGTTCTTATGTATAAACAATATATATAATTGAGCATTTCCAAATTTAAAACAAACAAACAAAACAGATACAAAACAGTATGTCTTGCTAAGGGATATCCTGCCCTAATCTCATCCACTGTCCTATTTACAGAGTGAAAAGACTAAACAATCCTGGTGGAAGATTAACGGACATAGTTCACGTGCCACCCAGAGAGCTGCTCTTTGGTCGGGACAGTTTCTCAGTGTACGCTATGGACTTTATTAACTGCCCCGCCCCCTGCCATCTGGGGTTTCCTGCTTCTCACTCCCCCACAATGCTGCAATGCGTTTCAGTCATCACTTCCCATGTGAAAAGAGAGGAGAGCTGCCAGAAAATGTGGCTAATCACCTACACAAAAACCCCACAAGTCTGTCAGTCTGAATCAAACACATTCACATCTTCTGGGTTACTGAGAGCCTGGGATAGACCAGAATCAAAACGTTCACCTCCCTGCTGATTGCAAAATAGTACACTTTCACAGTTTGACTGATAAGCAGTAGAAAGAGGCTTCTGACAATAACTGAAGCCACGATATTATACAGGTTTGTACTTCATGGTTGGTGGGTAGCTCAAAATTGGTTTGGTCCAGGCCATTGTTACACAGGTCAGTTCATGGTAAATGTTAAATCAGAAGGAATTAGAAAACAAAATCACCCCTTTAGACACTGGCTGTCAAATGGAATAACTGTAGTCACAGTTCACAGCGGTATGATGACCAATGACAAATTCCACTCACATTCTACAATAATGGCCACCAATTTTTAATGAAATGGTGTATGATGCCCCCAGAAACAACACATGAATATCTGAATTCTGCTGTTAATCACAATAACAAGCTGAGGGTCAGGGTCAGGGAGACGGGGGGGGGAAGACTGGGTTTGGGGTCAGGGCTCCTACATGTGATCGACACCAGAAAGCATTGGAAGAGCTGGAGCCATTCATGTGTTATTCTTGTTGGATTCATACATTAATTCAATAAGAATTGTTGCCCATTTTTGTAATGTGTGACTGGAATCCCTCTGGAACTGCAGCAGGAATTATGATGTGGGTATCCAGAAATTGGGAGCATTTATGTGGCAATTCCCGCAGTTCTATTGAATCAGACCATTCAGATGTGCACCAGGGGAATAGCTCACATTCAGAACAAATCCCCTGGGGAACACAGATAAAGTATGCAGGGTTTCCAGTGAGCTGAGCGCTGAACACAGGGCACCTTGCTACGCAGAGTCTGGGGTTCAAAGTATTTAATACACATCACTGACAAACCAGCAGAAGAATAACTTGGTGGGGTGAAGTTACAGTGGGTAATAGAAAGATAGAGCGAGGGACAAATGGGACGAGAGAGAGAGAGAGACTGGAGAGGATTTTTAAATATTCACACAAGAGGAACTGCAGGAATTTCATATTTTGAATCCTTTACTCTGTCCTTGCCTGCCGAAGAGATTTTCACCCCGGACATTCTCACTGCATCCTGTTGCCAAACAATAAATCAATGAAGAATACAAAGTCAATGCCCGACTCTCCCATATCTACAGTGAGGGAAAAAAGTATTTGATCCCCTGCTGATTTTGTATGTTTGCCCACTGACAAAGAAATTATCAGTCTATAATTTTAATGGTAGGTGTATTTTAACAGTGAGAGACAGAATAACAACAAAAAAATCCAGAAAAACGCATTTCAAAAAAGTTATACATTGATTTGCATGTTAATGAGGGAAATAAGTATTTGACCCCTTCGACTTGGTACTTGGTGGCAAAACCCTTGTTGGCAATCACAGAGGTCAGACGTTTCTTGTAGTTGGCCACCAGGTTTGCACACATCTCAGGAGGGATTTTGTCCCACTCCTCTTTGCAGATCCTCTCCAAGTCATTAAGGTTTCGAGGCTGACGTTTGGCAACTCGAACCTTCAGCTCCCTCCACAGATTTTCTATGGGATTAAGGTCTGGAGACTGGCTAGGCCACTCCAGGACCTTAATGTGCTTCTTCTTGAGACACTCCTTTCTTGTCTTGGCTGTGTGTTTTGGGTCATTGTCATGCTGGAATACCCATCCACGACCCATTTTCAATGCCCTGGCTGAGGGAAGGAGGTTCTCACCCAAGATTTGACGGTACATGGCCCCGTCCATCGTCCCTTTGATGCGTAGTGTGTTACCAATTGTTTTCTTGGTGACTATGGTCCCAGCTGCCTTGAGATCATTAACAAGATCCTCCCGTGTAGTTCTGGGCTGATTCCTCACCGTTCTCATGATCATTGAAACTCCACGAGGTGAGATCTTGCATGGAGCCACAGACCGAGGGAGACTGACAGTTATTTTGTGTTTCTTCCATTTGTGAATAATCGCACCAACTGTTGTCACCTTCTCACCAAGCTGCTTGGCGATGGTCTTGTATTCCAGCCTTGTGTAGGTCTACAATCTTGTCCCTGACATCCTTGGACAGCTCTTTGGTCTTGGCCATGGTGGAGAGTTTGGAATCTGATTGATTGATTGCTTCTGTGGACAGGTGTCTTTTATACAGGTAACGAGCTGAGATTAGGAGCAGTCCCTTTAAGAGACTGCTCCTAATCTCAGCTCGTTACCTGTATAAAAGACACCTGGGAGCCAGAAATCTTGCTGATTGATAGGGGATCAAATACTTATTTCCCTCATTAACATGCAAATCAATGTATAACTTTTTTGAAATGCGTTTTTCTGGATTTTTTTGTTGTTATTCTGTCTCTCACTGTTAAAATACACCTACCATTAAAATTATAGACTGATCATTTCTTTGTCAGTGGGCAAACGTACAAAATCAGCAGGGGATCAAATACTTTTTTCCCTCACTGTATGTATAAGATTATAGTGTGTGAGGGTGTGAGTGTGTGTGTTACAAGGCAGATTTAAACATCCCCAGTACACAATGTTTCGGGCTGCAGTGGTACAGAATGTGCTATGTTTGCTGTGTACTGCTAACCATTTAACCTCCACATACTCCTCCCCTGCAGAGCCAAGTGTCCGAGTCCCGTGAACATCACGCTCTTAAAAACATGTCCATTAATCCTGTTAAAAGCTCCTTTTGGGTAAAGAAGTAAATACAATAATTTATCAGTATCAGGGATTAACTGTAATGGGACTGCTAATACATAGAGGATAATAAAGGTCTGAGCAATCTCTATTGCTCAGGAAAACACAGAACCCATCAAGAGGAGCATAAAGAGTTTTCGCTGTCACTATCCCACACGCCAATCCACCCCACCTCCTCTACTGAACCAGGCATACGGGTACAGTAAGTATCTATCAAGGCCCGGTGGAAATCAAACCCATCAATCACATTCTGCACATCCAATTAACACCGAGTCGTGGTGTAAATCGCTTCACCATGGAGACCGACCAAGCTCAGTTTCCTGGGAAACACAATACTGTAGCGGACCTGAGACACATGAGAAGCCATGGATTCCCAAAAAAACAGGGTTTTGCAACCCTGTTCCTGATTTAAAAAATAATCTTAATGATAATGTAATATGCATTTGATTTGACCATATGGCTATATGAGGTTTTCTATTGCAGAAGAGTTTAGGTTATTACAGCCTCATATTTTGTACCAATAAGCACTATAATTCCCTGCCGGTTTTCTCATAATCTTCAAAGCCTGATGCAGTCTGGGTCCCTGGCAGTTCAGATCCAGCCCAAGAGACAAGATGGAAGCTTCCAGGGCAGCTCCATTCCTTCCTGGGACTCTAGAAGAGAACTCTGCTAATTCTGGGAGTATTCTGGGTGCATGTGTCTCTAATACAGTATTAGTAATTTCAGATCTCAGTGACAATATCTCTGAAGATTACAAGCCTGGTATTCTATAATCAGTAAATAACGTGTGGCGTATTTTGTCCTGATGATTGACAATAATTCTTGTAGATGTTTAAACCCCGCTGTAAATATTACTTTTGACACCAACCACAAGTCGAAACTTCTCCTTCTCTTTAAGCGCCGCTCAGAGGCCAGGCTGGGCGGGAAGCCAACCTGCACTTTGTCAATCTCATACATCACACTGCTTGCATCTTTAGTTATGATGGAAAATGCCATATACATTTAAAACATATGGGCTGTTGTCAACAGGGATTAAGAAAGTATTTCCTGGGCATTTAGGAAGAAATAGGAAGAAACCGCCAAGAATAAAACAAACCAGAAAACATGCTAATTTGGGATATGTATCTATATATTTATTTTTTACGAAGCGTACACTATAGAATGCATTTTAGATTTGGCGGTGAGGGGTGCTATTACACAGATGTATTTATCAGCTGTGCTTACATTGGCTACATTTCTAGCTACTAAAAAAAGATAAGAAAATAAAAATGTGGAGAAGCTTCTCTGGACCCCACAGCTAAACCTGAACACGTCATCAAAAAACGTTAAATTGTTAATTGTAGCTTCAGCTCGGACTCTCCATGCTGTATGTCGGTGGCACCTGATCCCTTTAAAGCCTAATTTCTGAGGCTAGGATGTGCTCAAGGAATTCACTTTAGCCCAGAAAACCTTTAATTTTTTTCCGAAAATTAATGCTGATATTGAGATCTCAAGGAAACCACCCAGTATTGAGAAACTTTCAGAAAACAAACAAAAAACTAAACTTCCATGGTCCAGAACACCCACATATTGGAAGTCACGCAAATTTGCTTTTCTGAATATACAATCTCAGTTCTGCTGGTCTTCACCAAAGTCACCCATTTTACGATAGACCCAGATTATAGCACACGATGGAAAGGGTAGGACAGACGAGTGATTCACTTTTTCCAATTGATCATAACATTTTTAGCACTGAGGAACTTTTAGCTTTTCTCAGTGAGGCTGCTTCTTGCATCAAGCAGGGTTCTGCTGAAGACAGTATTGGGAATACAGCATGTTCTAGCCCTGCTGTAACAAGAACATCTAGTTTATTTTTAATATTCTGAATCATGCAATGAA
Organism: Amia ocellicauda; assembly: GCF_036373705.1. Classification (NCBI taxonomy): domain Eukaryota; kingdom Metazoa; phylum Chordata; class Actinopteri; order Amiiformes; family Amiidae; genus Amia; species Amia ocellicauda. The sequence continues at coordinate 24,795,913 of NC_089860.1, forward strand.
AGACAGAAATCGAAATTCCATATGAGTCATTATATCAATTGCTGGCTCCACTAGGGCAGGGAAGAGGAGGGTTTATTGTTGGCTTTGTAACACAATCATTAAGTATTTGTTTTGCTAAATATTAATTAAAAGTGTTTAACAAGTGAAATACACTTTATGAAGCTCAATACAACAATGCATCTGTTGAAAACCCTGGTCTTTTAATGTGGATAACTTCAAAAAGAGATCTTCTGAAAAGTGGAAAGTGTTTTCGCTGTATGCTTTCTCTTCTTGGTAAGATTCACTCTGGGAACAGAAGGGATTAGGGGATAATTGGGTAGTCACTTATAATCAGAATTCCCTGGTCATAGCTGGACCTTTGACTGAACGTAAAGTTTTGGGAGGGTGAAAAACTCCCCAGGGTTCCCTGGGGAGTACCAATGCCTTGCGCCAGTCTCTTGGCATAATTTTCACTAGTTTGTGGTTGTGTGATTCCAGAGCTTGGAGGTGCACCTGTGGCAGGGGCTCAAATCCAGACTGCAAAGACTAGGCACAGTGGTACCAGACATTAATTTAAGAGTGCAAGATCCATGATTTACGGTTAATCTGACCTAAACAGTGCTGTCTTTTTAATATCCCTAATAAAGCCTTGTACTGCACAGTGGATGTTTGAAAAGTTTTTAAAAAGCAGTAATCTAAACAGTCACTAATACCACTACTACTATTATTGCTGCCAACTCTGCTGCTTCTACTGCCACTATACTACTCCTAATTATTATTATTGTTACTGTTATTATTACTAATGATTATTATTATCTATTAAAATTAAATAGCACATCTCTGGGTGATAGGCATTGTAGAAATATTAACAACTGGTTCATCGTGTGCTTTGGAGGACCAGTCTGATTATATCACTCTAGATGAGATTACATGAAGTCAGTGAGTCGTCTAAGGATGGATAGGAAGGCGCTGCCAATGTGCACAGAGTCCAGGTATCACATGCAAAATAAACCTGCCCAACTGGGGATTGGGTTACTGGGCCTGCATCATCTTCCTGTATTTCAGCAGGCAGGAGATGAAAGGAAGTTTTTTTAGGGGACTAGGGGACTCCCATGACCTGTGACAAAGCAGAGTTTACGCTAGACTTTTTTCTTGACGGCCAATATGGCTGTTAATATTCCATAATTCCGGCCATATAGAACAACTACCGGACATATGTTTTAAATAGCCATATTATAGCCTACATTTAAACAGCAATAAAACAACAAACACTATGATCCAACAAATGTATTTTATTTAAGTAGTCAGCAGAATGAACTCTTCACAAACTTTGTGAACTGAGCATATAGGCTACAACAATAAAATAAAACAAACAGCCTTGCTATTGTTAATTAATTAGTTAGTTAATAGCCTACATTAAATGTATGTTTCTTTGCATTCCAAGCCCGTCAAATTAAATAACTTGAAAATAAGCTAAATGAAGAAGCAATCAGGTTTAAAAATTAAATAATACGCTGGTCGGTCTGAATTCCAAATTCCCGTTTATTTGCAGCGCGACTTCATTGAATAGAAGTGCTCCGCTGCTTGTGCAAAGTTGAAGCCATCTTGCAATTCTCATCAACCTTGTCACCTTTTCCTCAGTGAGGCGGCTCTTCTCAGGGCTGTTTTTATCTTGTTCTGGAGCGAGAATCCACGCTCTGCAGGCACACTGGACAAAGGGATTGTGCTGCAATCTTTCCCAGCTTTGACCAGTTGGGATAGATTTCCCTGAATCCCCCGATGACCGTTTCACAGGCCGTGTGGGATTTCACCCCGCCATGCCCACGCAGCGCTGTCATCATCAAGGCCCGCTGTTGTCTTGGCAACATATCTCATAGCTCACACAATATTTAATATGCTATTAATCTATTTATTTATTTATTTGGCATATTTCCCACCAGACATTTTGGCCATTGACATTTTCATCTGCCGGACAACTACACGTGATACCGGTGAAAAGCTGGCATTTGCTGGCTAATGTAAACCCTGGCGACAGGACTGTCTCTTGCTCGCCTGTAATGGGACTCACAGCCAGTGGCGCTAAAGCCACGATGTTGTCTCTTGTGCAACATCTGCAAAATCTGGTGTATTTTCTACACAATATTCAATAGGTTAATCTTTAACACCATGTTGAAATCTTCTTCTGTCACAGGATCATTATTGAACACACCTGCATTCCTGACTGGTCTTTGTGGAGGCAGCTGGTTTTAATGGGAGCACACTCCTTAATACTAACTAAACCAACCAAAATAATAAATTAAATAAATCAACAATAAAACAGATGGGATACAAAACATATTTGATAAATCAAAACCATGTTTGTTTCTTTTATTCCTTCCAAAGTATGGTATACTCCTTTCCAATAGAATGACACAGATCTGCTATCTTCATGATAACATGAGCTTGAGACTCCCAATAAACTTTGAAAAACATTTTTTTCTGAAAATGTAATTCAATTTCAAACAGCAAAGGAAGTTTTCTGGAAAAAACTAAACAGAACAGAACCCATCCATCCATTTTCAAAACCGCTTATCCTGGTGGGGGTCTCGGGCAGAACAGAACCCAACTCGTAGACATGTTTTCAGTCAGTATTTTGAAAAGCATCTTATTTGTGGTTATGAAAAACACTTCTTCCACAACAAATCAATCAATACATAAACATTGTATTTTTCAGATTATTCCTCAGTCACTGATGTTGAATCGATAAGAAGTCCGTAGTTAAACTGTCCAAACCACTGCATTTTCTCCCCTCGGATTCTCAGGACTGGTTTCACAGACACAGACTAGCACTAGTCTTGGTCTACCCGATGTTATTTTAGGTAGAGTAGTCCAAGTCTAGTGCTAATTAGGGTCTGTCAAACCAGCCACTAATCTCTTGGATGCATTGTTTCCTGTCTTTGCTCTGCTGATGGTTCCACACTAATTCAGCAATAATCTTGCTGTGAAAACAATCAATCATTCAAATCACTACATTTTAAATGTGTATGATAAGAAAACTGTGGGTGTTTTATTTAAGGGCATTAACTGTTGAGTGTCAAGTGCATTTAATTTCATTTTTTTGCATAACTTTGCAACATCACTCCACCACCTTCAGTCAAACTTTCATGAATGGCAAGCGTTTCTGAGCAACACAAAGCACTCTGCTTGACAACTTTATGGTCTGTGATAATGCAATTTATATGCATAGCCTTCAGGTCAGCAGTAAGCAAATTACTACACATTTCCTTAAACAAGCTTTATGAGACAAGACTAAAGCTACTGATACGTGTGTGTGTATATATATATATATATATATATATATATATATATATGTCTATGCATATTTCTAAATGGTTATTTATTGACCAAGATGAGTAAGGACTGATACACAGTACGTGAAATGTCTTAGGCTTTCTTCACACAACACCATGTTTCAAAAAAATATAAACACATGAACAGAATGAATAAATGAGCATTAGGGTAATACATTCTGCAAGTGGACACTAATGGCAAAATAACAGCAGCCTTCATGTATTTATTGAGAATGAGTTTTTAGCTGCCCTTCATCAGGGGAATGGAGGCTATAAAATACACCTGGGGGCAACTATAGGAATCTGCCTGGCAGAAGCATACTGCACAGTTATTAATATAATTTCTCTCTTCATCTATTTTTTTATTCTGTATTATATTGAGAATGGATAATGTGTGTGCGTTTGTGTTGGGGTCTCTTTCTGCGTTCATTAGTGCAGATTTGCGACATACATGATTATGCTTATTGAAACAGCTTTGTCTTTATATTGGTAACAGGATCAATTATACCTGTGTGTTGTGTCTTTACATAAAGCCTGATATTTTTAAACACAAAAACATAATCTTTAAGACGGATGTCTCCTCCCCCAGAGTGCATTTGAGAGCTAATAAATTGTAATCCCCCCACGAAGGTATCTGTTCCACAGACGGTTCCTGTTTCTTTCAGATCGTAAAATGAGTCCAAGACTAAAACAATCAGTCAAATAACCTCCAGCAACTTACAAAGAAACGTTTCCTTCAGAGTCTGCATAAGTGACGGGGTCACACAGTTGAACTAATCCACACAGCAGAGATAAACTGTTGAATTGAAATCAAACCAAATATTTGTTCCCTTATATTTAAATATATTTTAAGGAGTATTATCATCATGATCATTATCGTCCTCATCAGGGCTGCAGCTAGGGCCTGGGACAACTCCAATTAAAAGCACCCCCCCAACACCGCCTCAAACCAGCTAGCGCACATTGACAGACTTTACCATCAAATTATTATTATTGTTAGAATTTGTTAATGGTTTACTACCATTAAGTATCGACCATATTCTGGCTTTCTTCACACAACAGATTGATGTGTTCCGGCTAAAGAGTATTTCCTGTAGTTTGCTTCTGGTTGGGAGTTCTTCCTAGCTAGTATTCTGTGTATTCATTGTTTCCTCTACCAATGTGTTTTTTCGGTGTGGATGAAGCTTAACATTAGCACAAAGTGTCCATAGATATAGTGAATTTAAAAGTGCACAATTGTTTGTGGCTGCTAATACAACAAGGCTAAACTTAACATATGGCGAAGTCAACGTGTTTCGATCAGACACCTTTAAAAAGGTCTGAATGCTCATGTCCAATATGGTATACATCCCATCGTCTACCATGCCAGTTTTACTTCCTGTGTGCCAGTGTGAGTTTCCTCCACATACACAATATTGTTCAAACTGAATGGAGATACTAATTATCCAGACGTGGTATTGATGAAATGTATTGAACATTGTAGTGAAGTAGTAAATAATAATAATTAAAAAATGTTAATTTATTAAAATTAAAATACTGACTACTTCAACACATTATATATTTACACAGAAAGACTTATGCAGATACTAGATAGATCATCTGTTGTTGTCTTTCTATGTCTGTTTCACATTGAAGTGTCCGAGCATCCGGGTCTCAGTCTCTTTACTGAGTCTCACTTTGCCGGATATGGAATCTTTCCAGTGCCAAAATACAAAACCCAATATAGATATGTAGAAATTGAAAAATGATCGGGGTATTGCATTACAGGATGTTGCGAATTTGTTGTCTCAAAACGAAATACAATACACACACTGTTAAACAATACAAACTTATTTTTTTAGTTTTATCACTGCTGAATTGCTTATCAGTGTCATAGTACTTTAATGTCATAATTACATGCAACACTAATGTTTTTTCACTAATGCACTGACATCCGGTTGTTTGGGATGAAATATATTCAAAACTTAAACATAACTGTTTATCACAAATAAAAAATAATGTTCTGTGCATTTCTGATTACTGAGAACACGTCGCCAGGCTACACTGCATTTACTTTTTCAAACACATGTATTACTTTATTTAAAAAAAAAAAAGGTTTTTGTTCCAACAAGGTCTCAATTGCTTAATTGAACTAATAATTTCCTAAATCAGAGTCTTTTCATTATTTTGAACAGTAGGGGGGTTAAATTAAGTATAGAATTGTATCAACAACTTATTAAAGAACCAACTCTTTTATTACCAAATTTAAAGTAATATCTAAGCAGATAGTTCAATTAAGCAATTTAGAGCTCGGTTGGAACAAAAACCAGCAGGGTAGGGGGTCCCCCAGGACCGGTTTGGGAACCACTGCCCTAGGGTAATATTAAAAACTTTAGCAGCTGGTTGTTTACACTTTGCTGTAAGTTCATCCCATAATGTATGCAAACCATAATGGTATGAAGGATGTTCATATACCAACTAATGATACATGTAATATTTAATATATATATATATTTAAAAAACATTCCTACCCGTTGTCTTCTCAGCTTCCGGTCCTCTGGCTCCCAGGTGACGTCATTTTTCTCAGAGTGATCATGACGCAGGCGCGGACGGCCGCTACACCCGGGCTGCGTCTCAAACCGCACACTCTCTCCCTACACTCTTCGACAAGTGTACATTTTGCGTGACGTTGTGCTGACGTCACAGAGTGCGCACTTGAGTGAGGAGGGTGCAGGTGAAGATAAAAGCGCTCAATGGGACTCACTTCACCGTCGGCATTCAGCGCCTTTGCCTTTGTCTGAAAAAGTACCTACGCAGTCTTTTCTTGTATTTGTATTTAATTAAAATAGTAATAATAGTAATAATAATTTTGAAATACACCGTTCGTTAATATCACCTCCTAGTTTTATAGGATACTACTTCAGTAATTAATGATAGTTTCCAAAACATTTTTTGGTTTAACTTTCTAATCGTATATTTAAATCATGATTATATAATCATTTGATTGTATCTATCTATGTATTATTTCCTTGATACATAATTTAACAATATCTACAACTGTCTAGCTAGCATTACATTTAAACACACCCGCCGCTGCCGTATTTTCCCAATGTACGTGTCTCCGCCTTTAACGCAAAGAGTTCTGGGACTTCAGCGCTAACACTCTTCCGCATCAGTGCGCTGTTTCGTACACTCCGCTGAAGGGAGCCCTGAAGGGACAAACAGCGCTATGGAGGGTGATCAGTGCCAAAATTAAGATGAACGTGATTATGAACATGAACATGAAGATGATTATTAACATGATTATGAACATGAAGATGATTATGATTATGAACATGATTATGAACATGAACATGATTATTAACATGATTATGAAGACGAACATGAAGAGGATTATGATTATGAACATGAACATGAAGATGATTATTAACATGATTATGAACATGAAGAGGATTATATGGTATTCAACAAACATAAATTGTTTTTTCCCCCACTGTGAATATAGTTGTGTCTAATCCTTATGTGTGTGTTTTATAATAAGTTAGGTCGTGTGCCTCATTTTATAGCAGTTCGTGAAGTTCAGTTTCGTGGTCCTCTCACCCAAACTGTGCAAGATGACATATCTTATAGAGTAAGAGACACATGGATACTAGTAGTAATAATAATAATAACAATAATAATAATAATAATAATAATAATAATAATAATTATTATTATTATTATTATTATTATTATTATTATTATTATTATTATTGTTTTCACATGCAGACTAATAATATTGTTGATTTTAATAAATAAATAATATTAAGAATCCTCTTGGGACAGCCTCTGGTATTTAATGTGAAGCCCTATAACCTTTCTTTAAACTGAAGTCAAATCAAGCGGATCAATGAACTTTATGCAGCTTATTAAAAAAATCCCCGATGCGTCATTGTGTGTTTATTACATTTCTTTCCCTTACAGTAAAACTTTAGTGGTTTTATCTGATACAAATGCCAGGAACTGACCTTTCATAGATGTGTGCCGTGTGTGAGGTAAGGGACTGTAGGGAAGTAGTGGGGAAGGGGGGTGCATAGGGGAGCGCTCAACTGAAAGGATAGTAGGTTTGGTTTATTTAATTGATCCAGTTAACCCATCAATCAATCAATCAGTCATGTGGATGATTCACTCCAGCAAGAAAGATACTGTTGCTCTGTGGGGAGTTATTTGCTATGTTTGCCATTGTGAAATGACCCCACCTATTTTCCTGTCCTGTTTGGTGGGACTCTGGGATGCAAGAGCTGGGAAAGAAAATGGAGTCCAGAAGATGTCGTGTTAAAGGGATTAATCACAGGCTGGTGGGATGCAGCTAACCCAAACAAAGCATGAGTTACAAGCATTGGTTACAGTCTGGCTGGATACAGATCACCCAAACTAACCTCACAGTGATCCCAGCAGGCAGTGTACCGCTGCAGGAGTCCTGACCATCCCTCCCTCAGCCCCACCTGAGAGTAAAATCCTGTCCGTCACTGAGCTCCCAGCACTCAGAGCTCTCAGTGAAAGTGCTGTGCAAAGCAGTACAAAAGTAAATGGTACTGGAGACAAAGTACATGAAGAAACATGACAGCTAATTGTTTGCAGTAAAAGAAAAGAGAAAAGAAAGAATTAAGGAACATTCAACTTGATACTTGTGTGTATGTTCATAAACCTGATCTGACTTCAAAGCAAGAATCTTCCCATAAAAAAATGAAACAAAAACATCTTTGATAAGTCTCACTGAGTGAACAGAAAATCCTGTGATATTACGGGGATTTAGTTATATTATGGGAAAGCTTCTTTTTCATCTTCTGTCCTTTTTTCTTCAGTGTGTGTGGGTGTGTTTGTCTTTCTCTGTTAAAGACTTTATTTAGGAAGAAAGCTGGCCTGGAATGAGTGTCAGGAGAGAGGAGCACCCCGACCCTGTGTGAGGAGACAGTGGGAGAGAGAATGTCTTTGCATGTTCGTCCAGAAACACAGAAGCGCACAGGCTGTTCTCTCGGCTTGACAATGCAGGAGATAGGTGGTAGTGTTAGGGATTGTGGTGTGGTGTGTGTCTATCTGAGTGTGAGTGTGTGTGAGTGTGAGAGTGAGAGTGCGTGTGTGTGTGTGTGTGTATTATATTGGGGAGCCTTGTACTGAAATACTCCCTAATTTCAAAAGCCACCCTGTCCTCCAGGGGAACTGTCATCCCAGAGTGATCTTTCTCCCTCGTAGTTCTGACAGATTCTTGTTTTTTTGTGCCAAGAGATGGAGAGTTTCTCGGGCTGCAAACAGGACATGCACCCCAGTCCCCAGACTAGTCTCACAGCTCGAAAACCTCCATAGCAACACACCCATCTTGTGTGGCCAGGTCTCCATAGCGTTTGTGTGCATTGGGCACTCTTGCAGGGGTCTGGGGGTGTGTCCGGACTGGTAATGAATATGCCACAAAGACACAGAGATGTGTCCTTTCACTTCTCTTGGGTTGAGTCTCTTAGAAAACTCCCCCCTGCCTTTTTCTTTGCGCTTCTTCTTCTGTGAGCCACACTGTGCCAAAAGTTTTATATCCAAGGGGAACACTTACATTTAGAGAAAAATCCCTGTATATATAAACAATGTACTTCTTTTTTATAAAAGGGAAAAAAGAGACTGAAAACTATTTGTATGCATACTGTGTACTGTTTATGTATTCTTCCATAGTTTAAACCTCATCACCATCCTCTAAAAAGAAATGCACATACTAAATTTCCATACTTGGTAAATGGGTTTCAGTTGAAGACCTGCTATTAAATGTATCATCTTTAAAATTAATACATTTGGTTTGAATTGGTAATTTGAGTTCCAGCGTGTTCATTACCTCCCTTTGGCAAAGCCATGCAAGATCAGTTTCACTACTGGACAAATATGCATTCAATATTGGAGGGTTCTTTGACAAATAAATAATTAAACAAACAAACAAACAAATTAATGAATAAATAAAACAAAACAAAAATATTCTGGAAAAAGCCCTGCTAAGTACAGGCTATAGTAAAGCTAAATGCTGATGGATTATCTCAGATGACTGTTCATGTGCAGTCATCGTGACTTCATCTGTGAAAGTAATTGGATTAGCAATCCACCGCACTGCCTCAGTCCGCGGGTATGTGGAGAAAACCTCCCGTATGTGAGTGAGCTGGCATACTTCCACACCACCGCAGCTTTGGCAACTTGCACATTGTAGGTACTGCAGCTCCGTAACCCCAGCGCCAAGCCTCAGAAATCCTGCAAGACAGTTCTCTCAATGGTGTAGAAGAGAGGACAGAAGCAACCAACATCATAATCTGGTCTTTTCTTAGTATCACCTTGTACTGCCACACATACGCTCACATGCACCCAGGCACCCACACACACACAATCATGCGCACATACACGCATGCAAGCACATATGGATTCTCAATACTGAAACGCCTTGTTCTTGCTCAGAAATATAATTGCACCAGTTTCTGATCTGCCCAGCACACTAACCAAAAGCATGTTTTGAAAATGGCCTGGTTATGGCACAGCTTTCAGCCACTGGTTTGCAACATTTCTGCCAGATGTTACAGCTTAGAACAGTTTATCAGATATGCATATACACACATACAGCAGCCACTGGATTATACAGTTCTAGAGTGCAACATGTTTGAACGATGAGCTCATGGTGATCCAGAATTTGATCCAGAATCCTGCACAGAGATTGGAGTGCAGTAATGCTGTACTGGTGAAAACAGTTCACAGGTGGGAAAGCAGAGAGATGTTATCTTATGTACAATACTCCTGTTGTAAACTCGTTGCAATGCATTGTAGCCTAACTGTCACAAACTGTTAGCTGATATAAAAAAAATAAGAAATGAGAGCGGGCTGTCCAGATCCACTGAAAGCTAATTTCGGTGGATTTATTGTTGACAAGCAAGAGGCTTATCGAACACTCTGAATAATGGAATGAATAAATGAATAAATAATTCAATATCTCACTCAATCTATCCATGCTTGAATCTCTGCCTTTTGTATTCATAGCTCTTGTCTGCAATCATCCCTTTCAGTTGCTTGGATTACAGCCCTGCCGAAATAAAACATATGCTGCCAAAAATAACAAGCCCATCTTAGTGTTTCATTGGGTGAATTGTTTCAAACGCCATTAATGATTCAGGCCGAGAACCCCCCAACTTCCCGATAAAAACGATCATGCAGCCTTCGTAGGCATTGTCTGTCTCATGATAATCTGACAGTGAAGAGTCCTCATCTGCTCCGTGCTCGAGAAAAAACACGCAAGAGCCCAGAGAATTATCCCTGTGGTGTTACTCTACCCCCTACAGAGTTTTACTTTTCAAAGACACATATTGTAACTTTCAGATAATCACGCCCGGCTTCCTTGTTTCACACACACTGGGAGGCTTCCTCTGGCTTTCCTCTGCAAATAAACACTTCCACAATTTCAGTTTCTTTACAAGAGGTCAGGTCTGGAGCGTCATGCAGTCACCCCATGGGACATTGTGAAAGGCCATTCTGTGGATCTATTAGAAAGACTATCAAGAAAAACTGTACAGTTGACTTGAAGATATACTCCTGGGAAGCAAACCTGCGGATGCTCTCTCTCCTGCTGCCCTGGACGAGCTGGCTTTCTTGTTGACTGAGCTCTTGACTGACCTCTGTGATCCAGTGCCTGTGTGAATCCCAGTCAGAGGCACGTATTTCTCACGCCTTTCTCCACGTCTACAACTGAAACTAGACATGGGTATAGGGGTGTAAGTTTACACTGTTATACACCCCTCCGGTACCCACAGTACCCCGTCTGTGAACGCCCTGCTACATCTCATCACGCTGAACGAGGAGAGAATGCAATGTTCTTTCTCATTAATTAATTCGTTATTTCTTCAGATGAAATTAAAGTGTCTACTTATTACACACACGCAGACAAACACCGCCGTAGGGCTTTCCATTTCCTTGCTATGCTATGTGTTATTACTGTAACTCATTTTCCCCTCCACCCACCCAACACCATCACCCTTACATCGCTAAAGATATGATGTAGAAAGCATGAATGTGCTGTTGTTTCAGAACAGCAACCCTCCTGTTTCCACTGGATTCGTTAGGCCTACCTACTGTCACTTCGGCCTTCATTGCGGGTCCTTTTCCTTCTCTCTCTCTCTCCTTGAGTTTCAGGCAAACGGCTCTCTGCACTGGGCTTGGGGGGGCCAGGCACCTGCACACTCTCTTCCTCGTGTGCGATCGGACCCCAGACTGTAATCAATTGCAAAGCTGTTTTTACAGTAACTGTTCAGGGACCAGTCTGTATTTAGCCTAATACATCCGAGACGGCGTGCTATAAAATCTCTGATTATTAGGCCTTCTGCAAATCATTTAGTGCAGTTAAGACCAGAGCTGCATATTTTGTTTGTTTTTCTGTGTTTGTGTTTTTGGTGGTTATCCTCCACAAGCATTTATACATAATACGCTACGATTGCTGGTATCATTAGTGCAATCAGTGCGTACAGTACAATTAATGAATAATGTTTCGCTTACCGGGAGGACATGTCAAACACAGCGTAGGACCTTTACGTTTAGCGTAAAGAGAAACAGATGTTCATTTCAATGAGTGTGTGTGTGTCTGTGTGTGACGCAACAGCTGTTCCCCCCTTCATTTGTTCATTTAGTCTGAATTTGATCATTTACAGACAAACAGGTGACAACCCTCATAGTAATAAGGCTGGGGGTGGGGTGGAGGGGTTACTGGAGATGCAGTTACGCAAATGTCAGATTTGGGAAGAAAATGACACACGGTAAGCAGTTGACCTTGACACTACATTACACTACACAACACTACACTACACTATACTGTACTGTAGAGATTTCCTAAGCTGAGGGGAATGTGTGGAATAAGTGTTGCACCAGGTATATTTTTACACTCAAGAGGAACCTGATGTCTCTCTCAATCTTGGTCTGGGAGGAAATTAATTTAAGCAACATATATTAAAATTGACTGGCACCATCGTCTTTGCTCCACCACCTGTTTTGGGCACAAGTTTACAAACCATTTTGCCATCGTGCATTGTAAAACCCGTTGACAACCTCCCAAGCTGTTAAGAATGAACACTGGAAGTTAATAAAATGTGAAAAAATATTATTCTTGAATACTGTTAGCATGAATTCTGCAAATTACACTTAATCTCTCTTACAAACACAAACACTCACATACACACTCTCTCTCTTTCTCTCTCTCTCTCTCACACACACACCCTCCTCACACATTCTGATTGTATAATAAAAATGACTTCTTGTTGTTCCTTATTGTGGGTTGATGGACTACTGTTTTCTATTTCATATTCTGGCAGAGGTTTGGCTGAAGCCTGGCAAAACAAACTGTTCAGCAAAATATCATAAATCGAGAATACACGATGTTTACATTTGGGGGGATGTGTGCTTCCACAGCAATCTGCTAGGGTCTTGGCACAGTTTGCCAAAACTGGTGTAATAGTAATTGTGGAACAAATTAAACAAATGTGGCCTGCAGAGATTTCACATACTAATGTATCCACTGATCTGATTTGCTTGATTGGAATTAACCTGCATTTGCAAAGGTTCATTAAATACTTGGAAGTAGATGGAGTGGGTTTTGAAACAACAGACACGTGCTCTAAAAGCCGTGGAAGGGAGGCAGATATACTGATTACATTTTTAGTTTCCAAGACAGGAAGCCATTAAATTCCCTCTTTTATTTAATGAAAAAAATGTTTATTTATTTATTTATATTGAATCATTTTAAAGCCAAGGGTATTCTGTGCACTCCCCAAACTTTCTCATGTTCTCACAATCCCAGCTGGAGTTCAGTGTATCCAGAGCACCGATCTCAGAGAACACACAATGCAGTCCTGAAGAACAGACCCTGCTCCGAGGCCGGGGGGGGGGCTGTAACCCATGTTCCTGTTTATTATTATTTATGTTATCGTAACTCTAACAGCAGCATCCAAATCCCCTCACCAGCAGGACAGCTGTTGGCAAGGCTGACGGGTTGTGTGTCCAGTATGTGAGCGGTAAGCACCACCGTACAGAGAGGTCAAATTAGTTGCAATAAAATAGAAATAAGAACACATTTTTTTGTTAGGTTTGTTTTTTATTGATGCCTTAGATCTCCCATTTCCAGACCAGAGTTCTTTTTTGGGACCTCTATAAATTGTACTGAAGACTTCACAGAGCTTTTGTGTAGCTTTTCAGGTTGTCTCCTGCTGTGTTTATTACTGTAACTGTGCCTGTAATGGAGGCCCATCGCAGTAGCTCGTTAACCTTCTCTGTTACCATACAAACATGCTCCAGACATGAGGCTAAAACTACATTACTGCAGTGTGTGCGTGTGTATGTGTGAGTGTGTATTTGTGTGTGTGTGTGATTGTGTGTGAGTGGGTGTGTGACTGTGTGTGAGTAAGTGTGGTGTGTGTGTGTAGGGGGTGCTCTGGCCTCTGAGAGAGAAGGAGGGGAATGGCAGGAATAACGCGTTTACAGAGAGGCGGGCCATGAGGAGGGAGTGCACACAGCTGCTGACTCCAGGGATCACGTCTGAAAGGGACACAAAACAACGGGTATGTTTTCGGAACACGTGCAACACGGCAGCAGCCGCGGCGCTCTGGCACAGGGCGGACAGAGGCCCGCTGGAGGAGTTGCAGACACTGAGTAGGACATTACCAGGAAGCTCACGTCCACAAAGTAACTGACCCCAGAGTCATGCAAGATGTGAAGTGACCCGTGTTCATGTCATTCGGGACAGTGGAGAGGGAGGGAAGTCTTATGTCACGCACACATACACAAACACACACACACACACACACACACACACACACACACACACACACACACACACACACACACACACACACACACACAAATTGTTCTCTCTGATGCTTGGAAGATACTCTAGCTCCTTAAGATGCATTGCGATCTGTCAAAAATAAGCCCTCCCCTCCCCAGAGTCAACTACTGAGCCGGGCTGATTTCTGTGCAGGTAGAAAGTGTTTGTGATGATTGTAGCCGGTGCCTGAGGGGTCTGGCTGTTCTATGTCTCCGTGTGGCTCTAGCCCTCCTGCTCTGAGCTCTAGCCTGGATCCTGTGCTCTTTCTCACAGTCACAAGGCCACTCCCTGGCTCTGCACAGCTGGAAAGACTTTGTGCGCCTGTCACTTATTAGGGCAGCCTAACTCCGCTGTAGATGTATGTGTTATCGGCCTTGTGTTTTTGCATTCTTTCACAATGGCCAGAGAGAGCAGAAGAGACACATGGATGAGCCAGAGGACAAAGTTGATGTGAGGGAATGAAGGAACAGACAACCCCTGCTCCTGAATCCTGGCTCTTACTGTTGTTGTTCTTAGTTTTTTTAAATTATTATTATGTTTCTGTATATGGGCCTGCTCATTACGGTCATCTTTCGAGTTTAACTGATAGGATGTGAACTTTAATCTCCTCCCCGTGTGCGGGTCAGCGTCGAGGCTGTGGTTTCCGAGTGTCACGTCTGCGAGCCCTGGTGCAGCGAGCGCTGAGAAGTTGAGCTGTTTGCTGACTGTGGGCTTGAGAGCTGGTGCAATAAGAAAGGCTATTCAGATGCAGTGCTGTAGATGGAGGGGCTGGCATGGCGTTGGTGTCCTAGCGACAGCACAGTGGGAGCAGGGCCCAGTGACGTCACGGTACAGACCCAACACATGCTGATAGCATCTGATTCTCAGCTTTGGTTGTTTTTATCATGTCATCTCATTACAACACCTCCTCAGACTCGTCACCTTTTCCACTGTCATCCAAAGCTGCAAATGCACGATAACACAATCAGGCAGGTGGAATGTCACATTTGTGTGTTCTGAGTGTTTTCATTAAACCCTTTTTTATTTTTAAGTATTTATTTTTTTCTTTTGTGGTGTTTTTTTCTTTTACATTTTTACATAAAGTTGTTCAATCCAGAGCTGACATGATTGTCTATAAACTGGGAGGGAAATTACAGATGATCTGTGCTCTACAGTATAGGTCTGAGGTCGGCTCAGAGGTCACTCCAGAGCTGAGTCCGACAGTGTTTCTTCGCTATAGCCCTCTGAGAACCAGCAGTTGCACTACTGAGAAGCAGAGCTCGACCCAGGCCTCTCCGCCACGGTGCACACAGTGTTCAGGTGTATTTCGTCCGTGAGTTTCAATGAAACGACTTCACTAATGTGTCTGTAATATTACTCTGCACTGTAATGTCATAACATGGCCTTTGGAAACAAGTTTTGGTGACACGTGTATATTCCCTGACAACTGGATAAGGGGTATCTGCGAAGAAAGAAATAATTCATAATTCTCAAGTCCCAATTTTGTGGGAATGGGATTTTATCCATGGCTTCTTCTGGTGCAGTCCTATTTTGGGCTAAAGTAAACTCACGTGTGGGACCAGTAGTTTTGCACAGAGGGAAAGCGCTGGGTCTAGTTAAGGATTCCTGACAATCTAACGCTGCTCCAGAGATTCACTTTCCCACAGTGCTGACGTCACACCGGAGTCAGCCAGTGACCAGTACCTCTCGGGCAGCGCAAGAAGCAAGTGGCCCTGTCACCAACCCCAGAGCCTGCAGGTCTGAGCTCCACTTTATTGCAGCTCGTTAATTACAAAGCGATGATAGTAGCCCTGTGAAAGCCACACACAGACACGCACACACGCATGCAGCCAGGCACACAGGCACACTCAGACACATGCATGCACTCTGTCTCTTGTTTTTACAGAAGCTTGCCCTGCATTTTCTTGAACTGCCCCCCCCCCCCTCATCGTTAAACCCGCAGAGAGCTAGGGAGCCCTGTACAGAAAGTGACCCTGGACCGATTTACACTGTGTCGGAGGGAAGCTGGGCTGGCTTTTTATTGCTGGAACAGGAAAGAACAACAAGATACAAACTGGGGAGTGACAGAGTCCCGACGCCAAGCAACGCAGACCAGTATGCCTGCAAACACTCTCCTCCCACAGACCATCCCGCTCTGCTAAAAACACTACCAATTGACCATCGGGCCCATCGGGTCAGATGGCAGTGACAGGCCCGCAGTGGTACGTAAGGAAAATCAGTGCACCGGTCCATCATTCCCTGCAATAATGGCTCAGGATGCTGACCATCTGCAACTAAATCTGTCAGTGCCTGTGTTATTAGAATTATCAATATTAGTCATAATTTTTTATTTAAACAGTTATATATATTTTTTTCTAGGCAGGCAGGATGTTATTCTGTTCTAAAATTAAACCTGGGGAGGGTGTGTGTGTGGGCTAATTACACAGGGATTTGATTAATCACGTTGCCTCTCCCTCCCGACTCCAGGCCCACTGCGGAGTCTTTCAGGCCGTCCGTATAACCATCTGAGGGGTCAGAGCTCAGTCCCACAGCAGACCCAGCGCACGCAAGCCCGCAAGCCACAAGGCTCGAACAAGAGCCAGCGGAGGAGGGTGCGGAGGAAGGCAGGGATAACAAGACATATTGAGAAAATGAGAGGCTGCGCCCCATCTGTGTGTGACCACACCGTGGACCAGCACACACACACACCCTTGGTTTCACTGGATTCCCATAGGCAGGGAATCGTGTGTAAAACAAGGTCAAGATTAAGAAAAGAAAACACAAGCATATGAGTGAATTAACAATCCCCCCGGGAGCCCATTTTAGCTATCCATCCTTCCTAGTAGTAAATCTACTCATTCTTGCTTGTTCTTGTCCTGTATTTAGGTGTGTTTTACTTGCCTTCTCTTGCGGTTCTCGTATCCTCGCTCTCTCTCTCTCTGCCCACTGTACACCAGCCCTCGACTTCCTGGACTTGTGGGAGTTTTACATTTATTTGATGTAACTGTTTTGTGTAGATGTTCTCATTTGCAGTGTAAATAAATAGATACTTAGATAAATTCCATAACTACAAAGTCAAATACTTAGTTAACTTAAACACAAAATAAACATACAGAGCCATCAGGCAACAAACTAGGTGTACAGAGGGAACAGTGGCGGCTCTTCATTATTTTGGGATTAGTGGTATTTTTTAAAATTGTATTATTTACAGGATGGAAAGGGCAGGACGAGATCTTTGCGCGGTTTGCATATGCACTGGAATGTGACCGAGTTCGAAGGGAAAAGGAACAGCGATTCCCAACGCACAGCACGTCTCCCTGCAGCACTGTCACAGCGCAGCACGTACCCCGGCCGCCCAGCCCCACGCTGCGTTCTTCCTTATTTCCTTTTTCTTTCTTTCTCTCTGATTCTTTTCCTTTTTTTTACAAGAGTCTCATGCACCTACACTTTTAACCTCATGCAATCAGATTCTCCTGCTATCTATAAAAGATACAACATAAACACAGCCACCCTGCTAGAGGCAGCGGACCGATGAGGAAAACCACAGGGATTAACTGTCCTGAGGAGTTTTAAATACATGTGTATACAAAGCTGTCTGACCGCAAAAGTATGAGAATGCTGTGGTATAATATACAGCATGTTTATATACACTCAGTGGCCACTTTATTAGGTACACCTGCTCGTTAATGCAAATAGCTAACAGTGAATCATGTGGCTGCAACTCGATATATAAAGCATGCAGACATGGTAAAGAGGTTTAGTTGTTGTTTGACAAAACATTCAAATTGTGAAGATCTAAATGACTTTGACCGTGGTATTGTTGTTGGTGCCAGATGTGGTGGTTCCAGCATTTCAGAAACAGCTGACCTCCTGGGATTTTCACGCACTACAGTCTCTAGAGTTTACAGAGAATGATGCCATAAACAAAAAAAATCCAGTGTGCAAGTTAAAGAGAGAACATAAGAACATAAAAAAGTTTACAAACGAGAGGATGTCATTCAACCAATCGTGCTCGTTTGGTGTCCATTAGTAACTAAGTGAGCCAAGGATCACATTCAGTCTATTTCTGAATTTTCCCAAATAGTCGGCTTCAACCACATCACTGGGGAGTTTGTGATGACTTTCTGTGCTAAGAAATGTCTCCTGTTTTCCATCTTGAATGCTTTGAAGCCCAATTTCCATTTGTGTCCCGGGTGCGTGTGTCCCTGCTGATCTGGAAAAGCTCCTCTGGTTTGATGTGGTCGATGTCCTTCATAATTTTGAAGACTTGGATCAAGTCCCCACATAGTCTCCAGGGTGAAAAGGTTCAGTTCCTCAGTCTCTCAGTAGGACATTCCCTTCAGACCTGGAATAAGTCTGGTTGCTCTCCACTGAACTGCATCTAGAGCAGCGATATCTTTCTTTTACTGTGGAGCCCAGAACTGTCCACAGTATCCAGATGAGCTCTAATTAGTGCATTGTGCAGTCTGAACATTACTTCCCTTGTTCAGGGGAGAATGGTCAGACTCGTTCAAGCTGACAGAAAGGACACAAATACTCAAATAACCACTCTTTACTACAGTGGTGTGCAGAAGGGCATCTCTGAATGCACAATGCATTGAACTTTGAAGTGGATGGACTACAGTAGCAGACGACCATGCCGGATTCCACTACTGTCAGCTAAGAACAGGAGGAGGCTACAGGGGGCATCGAAACTGCGCAAATGAAGATTGGAAAAACATCGCCTGGTCTGACAAATCTCAATTTATGCTGCAACATGCAGATAGTAGGGTCAAGGATCCATGGATCCATCCTGCCTTGTGTCAACGGTACAGGCTGCAGGTGGTGGTGATGTAATGATGTGTTGAATGTTTTCTTGGCACACATTAGGCCCCTTAATACCAATTGAACATAATTTGAATGCCACAGCGTACCTAAGCATTGTTGCTGACCATGTGCATCCCTTTATGGTCGCAGTCTTCCTGTTTTCAAATAGACACTTCCAGCAGGATAATGCGCCATGTCATCTCAAGTTGGTTCCATGAACATGACAGTGAATGGCCTGCACAGTCCCCAGATCTCAATACAATAGAGTACATTTGGAATGAGCATGAATATGTGGCTGAAAAATCTGCAAGAACTGTGTGATGCTATCGAGTCGGCATGGACCAAAATCCATAAGGAATGTTTCCAGCACCTTGTTGAATCCATACAGCAAAGAATTCAGGCTGTTCTGGAGGCAAAAGGGGGTCGTACATAATAAAGTGGCCACTGAGTGTGTGTGTGTGTGTGTATGTGTATATATATATATGTACACTCACCTAAAGGATTATTAGGAACACCTGTTCAATTTCTCATTAATGCAATTATCTAACCAACCAATCACATGGCAGATGCTTCAATGCATTTAGGGGTGTGGTCCTGGTCAAGACAATCTCCTGAACTCCAAACTGAATGTCTGAATGGGAAAGAAAGGTGATTTAAGCAATTTTGAGCGTGGCATGGTTGTTGGTGCCAGACGGGCCGGTCTGAGTATTTCACAATCTGCTCAGTTACTGGGATTTTCACGCACAACCATTTCTAGGGTTTACAAAGAATGGTGTGAAAAGGGAAAAACATCCAGTATGCGGCAGTCCTGTGGGCAAAAATGCCTCGTTGATGCTAGAGGTCAGAGGAGAATGGGCCGACTGATTCAAGCTGATAGAAGAGCAACTTTGACTGAAATAACCACTCGTTACAACCGAGGTATGCAGCAAAGCATTTGTGAAGCCACAACACGTACAACCTTGAGGCGGATTGGCTGCAACAGCAGAAGACCCCACCGGGTACCACTCATCTCCACTACAAATAGGAAAAAGATGCTTCAATTTGAACAAGCTCACCAAAATTGGACAGTTGAAGACTGGAAAAATGTTGCCTGGTCTGATGAGTCTCGATTTCTGTTGAGACATTCAGATGGTAGAGTCAGAATTTGGCGTAAACAGAATGAGAACATGGATCCATCATGCCTTGTTACCACTGTGCAGGCTGGTGGTGGTGGTGTAATGGTGTGGGGGATGTTTTCTTGGCACACTTTAGGCCCCTTAGTGCCAATTGGGCATCGTTTAAATGCCACGGCCTACCTGAGCATTGTTTCTGACCATGTCCATCCCTTTATGACCACCATGTACCCATCCTCTGATGGCGACTTCCAGCAGGATAATGCACCATGTCACAAAGGTCGAATCATTTCAAATTGGTTTCTTGAACGTGACAATGAGTTCACTGTACTAAACTGGCCCCCACAGTCACCAGATCTCAACCCAATAGAGCATCTTTGGGATGTGGTGGAACGGGAGCTTCGTGCCCTGGATGTGCATCCCACAAATCTCCATCAACTGCAAGATGCTATCCTATCAATATGGGCCAACATTTCTAAAGAATGCTTTCAGCACCTTGTTGAATCAATGCCACGTAGAATTAAGGCAGTTCTGAAGGCGAAAGGGGGTCAAACACAGTATTAGTATGGTGTTCCTAATAATCCTTTAGGTGAGTGTATATATATATATAAATATATATATATATATACTGTAGATAGATAGATAGATAGATAGATATAAATACATCATAGCTGGGTAATTGCTGGCAGATATTTATTTTTCTTATGACTGTGCAAACTCAGGTTTTTCATACAGCTGATTGCATCTAGTTTAGCTTCTGGTAGGATGTCAAAACAAACACAGCTCCAGTCAGCCGCAGGTTAAAGGTTAAGTAAACCCAAAGCAAATGTAGGAGCTGTTAAATACCCGAGGGGAGAGGGTAGCCTCTCTGAGGATTATGTCACAGTCTCAGCTCAGGAAGTTACAGATCACCAGTGAGAGGAAACATGAGAACATAAACACACCGAACAGACAACCAATCAGAGGTGGCAATCTCAGCACATAAAAAGAAAATATCTCAGCAAATGTACTTGTGTTTTATCATAGGCAAATAATTAGAGTTTTGAAGATAATAAGACAAAAACAAGACCTTACAGAAATCAATTTCACAGGAAAGTTATACAACTAAAAACTAAATCTCAGAGAAAAACTAACTTCTCTTTTCTGAGATTACATTTGGCAGAGGTGATTCTGCAGTTCCTTTAAAATTATTATTTTCTAATAAATGTAATTATTGGGAACATATCCTCTGGTTTCTTCCTGTTGGGAATCTATACTGGCCTGACTTAATTCAGAATAACAACTCATCAGAGATTTGTTTTTTTAAAGAAGAGTGAAAGAAAATAGAAAGCCAATTAAAAAATATATAGATTGGAATCATTCTTCCTTCAGAGAAAATAAAATGTTGCCGTTATTTTAAAGTTGAAATAACCAGCAATTCTGCACGTTCTCACACTAGTTAATATCCAGAAATCATAACCCCATTCAGACACCTATTGCAGAGCTGTTGCTAAAGGTTATCGACACCACTCAGATCCAATTCGACCCTGTGTGGGAGCAGCCAGAACACATCCCATAGCTGCACACATTATATGTATGAAAGGACCACTTAGAAAACCAAGGGAAATGTAAAAATATATAGTTATATTTATAAATGTATACGAATATATCATTCGTTTCCTTTAAGAGATACAGTGGAAACAGCTGACATTGTTTTAAAGAGAGTCCACTGGATAGAGATCACACTGCACAGACATCAGTTGTGTTTAAAAAACCCCCACAAACACTGTGTTATCTCCGTTTGTCAAAATAGTTACTAAAAACATTAACTGTATTAATTTTTTCGAGTTCCTGCAGTGGTTCCTCTATGTAATGAGCTGAGAAGGAAGTAAAAACACCAAATAGCTTTTGAGTAAAAACCAAGGCAAACTGCATATGAAGAGGTTGGTTATAAGACAACCCAGATCAGCACTGTCTCTCAACCCTGAGGCTGTTTCAGAGGAAAATGAATCTTGTGTGTCTTGTATCATGTTGTATCACCTCAGCTTTAATGTCAGGTAGGAACTGTGGTTCTTTTTAATGAATACTATTTATTTATTTATTTATTTGTTTGTTTGTTTGTTTATTTTGGAGCATCCTTGCTTTGGATTACTTATCCTACACCTGTATACGATCACATGCTTCTGTCTCTGCATTGCTATTTTTTTAAAGAGAATGATTTTATATTTTCATTAATAGACATATATTACTCTATTTGCCATCCCCAGAGCTCACAATAAAATAACTGGTTGTTTGTGACTGTTATAACTAGGGCTGTGATACACACACAGTACTCAGGCTTTGTTTCAGTAGCTCTGAGCTGTAACATTTATCTGGGTGTAAAATCAGGATGTCATACTGTTTTACATGGTCTTGATTATGTGTTTATCCTGTTTGTGCCCCTTTGCTGCCTACAGTGAGTGGAGTCTCTGCTGTGAGCGTCAGTGGTGTTGTTGGGGAGAACATCACTCTGCCCTGCAGCTACTCTGTGAAGAACTATGGAGTGCTGGATGTGTGCTGGGTCAGAGGAGAAATACCTAGTATGGGGTGTGCAAACACCATCATTTCAACTAAAGGAAATGCTGTGAACCACAGAGCCTCAGACAGGTACCAGCTGTGGGCCGGACTGACAGAGGGGGATGTCTCTCTGACCATCCTCAGCGCTCAGGAGAGGGACTCCGGGACGTACGGCTGCAGGGTGGAAATACCAGGACCCTTTAATGACCAGAAACATCATTTTCACTTGACTGTTACACAGGGTGAGTGAATAAACAAGTATTTACCCTATTATCACATTTAGCAATGAAAATAAAATTGCACCAGCCACAGAAAGATGTATATACATCTCACTAACACACTCCTCTGCTTATTCACTTCAGATAGAGCATCACGTGTCTTTGCAATGAATGGTATTCTAGATGTTCTTGGCATTACAGTGAAGCTGCAATGCTGTCCTTCTTTCTCTCCAGGAGGTGTGGGGACAACCACAGCTGCAGCTCCAGACACACAGACGACATCTGGCACCGACTCTCCTAACAGAACAGGTGAGGCCCGCACCACCGTCGGACGATTATTGCCATTGAGACAGACTGCGGTTTTAAATTAGCTTTGAGACACATTTTATACAATTACACAATTTAAAATAAATTAATAAATGACACAAATCAATCTACAAATTCGGTGGGGGGGCATTACATAGAGAGAAGACAAGCTGCTGTTGTTCATGGAGGATGTCATCAGATTATGTCACCGTTTTATTCTATGGAATTTCTCATTAATTTGCTTTACTCAACACAGAAGACGTGAATTCTGATTAAGTGCACAGATTGATGATTCCTTGCTTCCTGTCAGCCCACTGCTCTGCTTCCTTAGGCCTGTTTTTGTTCTTCTTTTAAGATGTCTTCACCGAGGGGAAGGTGACTGTAAACAGAGAAGCTGAGAGTGTTCCCAGCAGTACCGAAAGCTCAGACCTCCAGGTATGCAGCACTGTTTAACAGCAATAGAGGAAGCTGCTTGTTGACAGAAAGACTCTCTCCTCATATGCAGGTTTCCTTTGGGGTTTTCCCTTCCTGAATAACACATTATTCCAAGGGTTGGGGGAATGGGGGAGTACACTGTGGGATTCTGCCCCTTACCTGTGTCTCACCTCGACAAAAAACAATCATGCGGACCAAAATATTATACTGCGGCTCTCTGAATGTATTTACATATATTTTTTATCTGATTTAGTTTGCTTGTGAATTCTCCTGGAGGCACGAATGTCAGCATTCATATTATTTATTTATTTATTTATACTCGTCCTATCTTTCCATTCAGAAAACTCACACCTTTAATGGGAACCTATTAAGAATATCAGCTATAGTCTTGGTGACTGCCTTATTCCTCACACTCATCATGGGTAAGTGCTTTAAATGTGTTGTGTGTTGGTGCAACAGACAGAACCCCACTTTACACAAGTTTAGATAATTAAATACATTAATTAATTAACTTATTAGTCTACCTGCAGCCTTGTTCTAGATGATTATTATTATTCATTAGTCTGTTTTTGTAAAAAAAAGAAATAAAAACCTCTTCCTCTTGGAAAGTGGAATTGAAAGAGCAACTCATAAACACAGTTTAGAGAATTAACAAAACTTTCCGATTTGGTTAATCCTCAGGATTGACTTTCTGCAAACAGAAGAAAACAAAAGCGCAGAGCAGTGGCAGGGACCTGGAGCTGTCTATGGGGGGCAACTGGCCCAACGCGTACATGGAGACCCCTGTGCGTGCCCTGCGCACTGCCACTGTCTGGCACGTCCCAGACTTTCACAGTCAGCAAACGGGGCTGCACTACAGTAGGACAGCCTGTGGTGCCCCTGCACAGCAGCTGACCGCAGAGTGGAAGGTGAAGGCTGGAGGGCCGCCACCAGGGAGCTATATCCTTAACCTCAGATGACCAAGTCACCTACGGCAGACCTGTGTGGCTTGAGGCTGTAGGCCACCGCCACCCCTAATGGGAAAAAATCCAATTGATCCAGGTGTAGGAAATAAAAATTAACAGAGAGCCCTAGCAAGAATCTTTTTCACTGTTATTCTCCCGCTCACCAACCCCCCAGTAGTAGATTTTCACTCCATGCTGTCCCGCTTGCTACGATGGTGATGTTGGAAGCAGTGGTTACTTATTGGAAGGTCTCTTACTTTTGTCCGCCTAGAAAATGTCCACCCTACGCCACTGGTGGCAACAGTGAACTCAGAACAATGCAACGTTGGGGCAAACACAAACCTGGAGACTCCAGCACACGTGGTCAACATGTGAAATAACTATTATATAACTACAGTTATATGATTACATTCCTTAGAAAATAAATAATAAAATGCAGAGAATGAAACGCTAAATTAAAAACACAAACAAACTAATCAAATATGCTGTATTGATGCATGGACAATATTCGAATTGTGCTTGATATGAAACTCCAGAGATGTGCCTGTAAATTGTGCTACACAGAGCACTAAATGACAATGTGTGCTCTGGGCTAATATGTTTCTACAAGACTGCCTGTTAATACTGATCCTGTATGACGCTCTTATGTGTGTGTGTGTGTGTGTGTGTGTGTGTGTGTGTGTGTGTGTGTGTGTGAGAGAGAGAGAAATTTGTTTGGTGTTACGAGCTGTCAGCTCAGCTTCACAGCCCCGACTGTAGGACATCGCCAGAGTGGTTGTATTACAAAACAGGAGTCCGAGGTGATCAAAAACTGTTCCGCACTGACATCTAGTGGTCTAGTGTTTTAATTAATCAATGAATGCAGTAGTTCCCATCCTGGTCCTGGGGAAGCAGTGTCCTGCTGGTTTTGATCCACCCTCAATTAATTAAAACCTTAATTAAACTAATAATTATCTGTATTTGACTTTTAAACTTGAAATGATTAAAAGTTGGATAATTTGAGTGACTAGTATTCTATTATATTCAACCTGATGTCTCCAATGGTTTAAAATTCTTAATAAGCTTTGATTAGGCCAATTATTAGTTCAATTAAGGAATTGAAATAGCAAAAATAAAAGCAGGAACCCCCCCAAGACCAGGATTGGGAACACTGAATTACTGACATACATTTATCTATATATATGTGTCTGTGTGTGTGTGTTCATAATTGAAAATATATGTATATATTGTTCTATTTTGTTTCTCATTAACAAAATGTTTTACAATGCCACTGCACATTTTTTGCGGGTGTAATTATTTAATTATTTGGGAACTTAAAAACTAAATAAAAAAAATTGAAGTATCGTTCTATCTCAGTGGGGTGAGTAAGCGCATATACACGAGAATCTGAAAGCAGGAGAAAACAGAAGGAAGTCAAGAGAGCAGATGTGTCAGTACTCACCCACGGCACCATGTAGTCATGGTCTGTGCAGTCAGTGTCACGGACCCTTAGCGTGAGAGAGTTCGGCACAAGGGGGATTTCATGAGGCTGTCTATTCTTACTCTTGACTACTCAGAATAGCAATACTCTACATAATCTGTCTACTGCAAAATACACCAATCAGCCATAACATTATGACCACCTGCCTAATATTGTGTAGGTCCCCCTTTTGCCACCAAAACAGCCCTGACCCGTCGAGGCATGGACTCCACTAGACCTCTGAAGGAGTGCTGTGGTATCTGGAACCAAGACGTTAGCAGCAGATCCTTTAAGTCCTGTAAGTTGCTGGTCTGCGGCTACGCAGCCCCATACGCAACAAACTGCGATGCACTGTGTGTTCTGACACCTTTCTATCAGAACCAGCATTCACTTTTTCAGCAATTTGAGCTACAGTAGCTCGTCTGTTGGATCGGACCACACGGGCCTTGGTCGCCCATCACCCTGTCGCCGGTTCACCGTTTTTCCTTCCTTGGAGCACTTTTGATAGGTACTGACCACTGCAGACCGGGAACACCCCACAAGAGCTGCAGTTTTGGAGATGCTCTGACCCAGTCGTCTAGCCATCACAATTTGGCCCTTGTCAAAGTCACTCAGATCCTTACGCTTGCCCATTTTTCCTGCTTCTAACAGATCAACTTGGTGTATATAAACCCAAATACAGAGTGTGACTTTTAAAGATTGGCATGGTTGTTTTCCGATTAGCTTGTGAGTTAAGGCAGTAACGGAGGAATATGCCAATGCATTTTATTTACAAGACTAACTGTTTTTCAAGATCTAGTTTACATGCTTGAATGCTTTGATTTAAATCGCCATTTTAATTGTGTATAGCTAATTACACCTGTGCAGTGCCACACCTTGCTCTTGGAGACGAATGTGTTTTTCTCCGAGTTCCTGCATCACGTTCACTGGGCCATTGTGAAGCCAACAAGGTTCACATTGGGAACTTTGACATTCAATTAAAAATAGAAAAGAAAAAAGTATAGTTTATTCTGATTGTGGTAAATTAGAGACTGTGGGTGGGGGGGAGGAGGCAAGAGAAGGAAGTCATGACGCCTTGTCCTCACTGAACAACATCAGTGGTGTCGGAGAGCCGGAGAAGTCAGTGTCGCAGCCCCTCCGCTCTGTGCAATGGGGAGCTGCAGGTGCGCTTCATCAGCCTGGCTGCTCTTGCTCTTGACCACAGGTGAGTTCGCTCTGGGCTCCAGTGCTTCATACACAGACTTTAAGATGTTTCTGGATTGAGATGTGAAGTGAGTTCAGAACAGTGCAATCATATACAGGTTCATGAAGAAAGGGTATTTTTATTCACTTCAGATAGAAAATATATCAACAAATATCTATTGCTTTTAATGAAAATAACTTTGTTTACATACAATGCTATACTATTTTCTATTTTGATCATTGTTTTTGTGCCTTTCACAGTCAGTGTGTTTCTGCTCTGCTGGCCAGTGGTATTGTTAGACTCCTTCTTCAGAAATAGATAAATGCATGAACGATTGTGTATTATTATTATTATTTTCCTTGTAAGAATTGTAATCTGCAGTGACACAGTGACGGCCGTGTCAGTCCTGAAAAGGTGTTTATCCTGTTTGTGCCCCTTTGCTGCCTACAGTGAGTGGAGTCTCTGCTGTGAGCGTCAGTGGTGTTGTTGGGGAGAACATCACTCTGCCCTGCAGCTACTCTGTGAAGAACTATGGAGTGCTGGATGTGTGCTGGGTCAGAGGAGAAATACCTAGTATGGGGTGTGCAAACACCATCATTTCAACTAAAGGAAATGCTGTGAACTATAGAGCCTCAGACAGGTACCAGCTGTGGGCCGGACTGACAGAGGGGGATGTCTCTCTGACCATCCTCAGCGCTCAGGAGAGGGACTCCGGGACGTACGGCTGCAGGGTGGAAATACCAGGCTGGTTTAATGACCTGAAACATCATTTTCACTTGACTGTTGCACAGGGTGAGAGAATTAACATTTTAATCTCTGTTTTGTGACATTGATACTTGGGAAGTGAAAGTGATCACTCATGTATTCATCTTTATATTAAAGCTATTCAATGTATATTCTCCCACTGTCTTGTTTACGTTTTCATGATGAGGAGGAATAATCTTTATATTCATGGGATGTAACCTTATATCCGCAGTCTAGATTAAAAGCTCAAAGTATTCTTCTGAAATCCAAGATAACACAAATTATTATGGATTCATTTTGATTTTGTATTTCAGGTTACCACTGTTTTTTCATCTCTGTCTCCTTAATAATGCCTATATTACCTTCTGTCTTTTGAATATGAATACCACCTGTTATCCACCAGCACCTGTAATGACCACGGACACACCTGTAACATCCACAGGTACACCTGCCTCATCTCTCAATGTCCCCGAGCCGTGGACAAGCCCTGCTGATGGACACACTGCAAGTACGAACTACAGTCTCTGAGCCTCACTGTACGATGTCCCATATGATTGTCATCTACTCGACTGAAGAGGCACTGTGCGCTAAACAGATCTACAGAATATGCCTAATATACACTCACCTAAAGGATTAATAGGAACACCTGTTCAATTTCTCATTAATGCAATTATCTAACCAACCAATCACATGGCAGTTGCTTCAATGCATTTAGGGGTGTGGTCCTGGTCAAGACAATCTCCTGAACTCCAAACTGAATGTCTGAATGGGAAAGAAAGGTGATTTAAGCAATTTTGAGCGTGGCATGGTTGTTGGTGCCAGACGGGCCGGTCTGAGTATTTCACAATCTGCTCAGTTACTGGGATTTTCACGCACAACCATTTCTAGGGTTTACAAAGAATGGTGTGAAAAGGGAAAAACATCCAGTATGCGGCAGTCCTGTGGGCGAAAATGCCTTGTGGATGCTAGAGGTCAGAGGAGAATGGGCCGACTGATTCAAGCTGATAGAAGAGCAACTTTGACTGAAATAACCACTCGTTACAACCGAGGTATGCAGCAAAGCATTTGTGAAGCCACAACACGTACAACCTTGAGGCGGATGGGCTACAACAGCAGAAGACCCCACCGGGTACCACTCATCTCCACTACAAATAGGAAAAAGAGGCTACAATTTGCACAAGCTCACCAAAATTGGACAGTTGAAGACTGGAAAAATGTTGCCTGGTCTGATGAGTCTCGATTTCTGTTGAGACATTCAGATGGTAGAGTCAGAATTTGGCGTAAACAGAATGAGAACATGGATCCATCATGCCTTGTTACCACTGTGCAGGCTGGTGGTGGTGGTGTAAAGGTGTGGGGGATGTTTTCTTGGCACACTTTAGGCCCCTTAGTGCCAATTGGGCATCGTTTAAATGCCACGGCCTACCTGAGCATTGTTTCTGACCATGTCCATCCCTTTATGACCACCATGTACCCATCCTCTGATGGCTACTTCCAGCAGGATAATGCACCATGTCACAAAGGTTGAATCATTTCAAATTGGTTTCTTGAACGTGACAATGAGTTCACTGTACTAAACTGGCCCCCACAGTCACCAGATCTCAACCCAATAGAGCATCTTTGGGATGTGGTGGAACGGGAGCTTCGTGCCCTGGATGTGCATCCCACAAATCTCCATCAACTGCAAGATGCTATCCTATCAATATGGGCCAACATTTCTAAAGAATGCTTTCAGCACCTTGTTGAATCAATGCCACGTAGAATTAAGGCAGTTCTGAAGGCGAAAGGGGGTCAAACATAGTATTAGTATGGTGTTCCTAATAATCCTTTAGGTGAGTGTATATGTATGCAATATACATTTCTAATAATCAGTACAATGTTCATAGGTGACCTACAAGTAATCAAACACAGTATCTGCATACAAATGTGTGTAGGTTTGTATGTCTGTATGTGTATGCACTTTATATATTGTTTGTCTCCTGGGAAATCTGCACACTTGAAACAAACGATGGAGACACAGACGGGAACTGTAGCCATCTGTCAAACACGGCACTCTGGAATATTGATTCTAATAAAATAAAATTGAAAAAGTATCTTCCTGCTTCCCATCTTCCTGAGGGTTATCAGGGCTTATACAGAGTTCCGATAACAGCCTTGAGAAAACTCAGAGACAGTCACAGAGAACAAGTTTGCAGTGGATACAAGTTTTGTGAGTCAGTACCTCTACAGATTATCAAAGTTCTGCAGAGCAATAAATCATCACAGTAATAATACAGAATAATATTCATCTGCAGGTGTGGTGAACCAGAGAACCATCAGCTCCACAGACAGCAAAACAGAGTCTACAGAACAGGTGAGTGGAGAGTGAGATCGACAGGACAGGATAAACCCTCTGTCTGAGTTACTGCATGACACGCAGCATGAAGACACTATGAACAATCTGGGCAGAATGATCGAAATGCACGTGGAAGACCCGTCAGCATCTATACAATCACTGGTAGTTTCATATATAGATGAGCCCAATGAACAGCCAGATGGAGTTTATTTCCTGGAAGATTGTGTTTTATTTGCTGGCCAGCGTGTCTGCTAAAAATGTAAGCCTGGTTTACATGTGAGCCGGATCATGGCTGTAGGGCCTCCATGCGTCTGAACCGTGTTATTCTCCCTAAGGTCATCTCCAGGTCATCTCCTCCTTTCACATGAACCAGCCGATGACTTTCCAGCCTCCTCCCTTGTCTTCAGAGGAGAACGAGTTTGACAACTGCACACAAGGGGCAATCAGCAGCTTTGTCATATCTCATAATCCCTTTAGGAATGATTCTCTCTTTTAGATAACCGGGGTTGCATCTGAAACCTAAAGTTATTCTTACATGGATATAGATAAAATATGATCAGTGCCAATGTGATAGAGGCATTCATGAATCAGACACTGTTGAGCGCTCTTGTATAACAGCTTATCCTGATGCTGCTGTGTTTCTTGTCTTGTTTTCATTGTGACTCTAGGATGGTGGACTGGCCAATGGAGTTCGGCTGCTATTTGTTATGTGTCTGCCTTTTGTAATGGTGTGTGTGTTCAGAACCAAGTGCCAATGCTCTGCCAATGGAAGACACAGAGAGACAAACCTGTAGGTGACTGACAGCTGTGCATTTCACTCCACAGCTCAACCAGGCTCTGGTTAATAAACAAAACCTTTATTCTTGTTTGTTTCTTTATACAAGTTTGATTTGCAACTCACTGTACTCATGATCTGTCTGTATAAAACCCCAATAAAGAGCTCTGAATCACCTGCGCACACAACGATCTTTCACAACCGTCCTCTCAGTGTTCAAGAGAGGAGAAAAGGGGCTGCAGCTGGACTGGAACCCAATATCTGTCTGGACTCCATCAGGGACCGGGCCCAGATCCCCACTGTGCTGATCTCTGCTGTGTATCTCTGTTCACGGTGCCGTGTTTAGATCACTGCCTCTTTCCTGTGGATGCTGCATGAGATACTGCACACAGAGCTGGGGGTCAGAGGTCAGGCTGATGGGCTGTTTTAGTGCCCTGGGCTCCGTCTTACCTCATCTCTGAACTCCAATACTAATCATATTTCTTGGACAGCCTCAGATGGCAGAAGAGAAATTGTACTGTACTGACATCTAGTGGATAAAGAAAACCATGAAATACGTACTATTGAAACCAGAATAATACTAGTAAAATGAGATGAAAAAACTGAACCACACACATTCAACCAAATCATCAAAACAGTGCAATTACAGCCATGGTAAGTGTGAGAGATAATCAGGTGTTGCAAAGTTTCCTTCTGTGCATTGAAATCATATTTGAAATAGATTTGTGGGTGATTCTTCAACTACAAGCATTCTGACAAACATATAATAAATTCGAATCAATGTGGTTCAAAATAGATTATGTCCATTCAAATATTTAGCTAGATGTATTTCAAAAAGGATGCTATGAACAGCGGTGATGTATTCATTTTAGAATCTATACATTTCAAACAATTTTCCTGAAGTCCATGTGAAAATGTCATTACCATCACAATTGTAAGTCTATTTTAATTAACTATACAAAGGTTAAAATTTATGTAATAGTGAGTGAAAAATATGAATTGGAATAGATTAGGAAAACGTTATTGTATTACTGGCATTATTGACATTATATATGTAACAGTATTAAACAAATATTCCATTGGGACTTCAATTTGCTTGTAGTTGAAGAATCACCCATATATAAATATAATTTAAAGTTTTACTCACAACATTATCTATGTCATTGTCTTCATGAATGGTCATGACTCACATGCTTGAGAATATGACAAAAAGTGTCTATTTTGCTTGTCCTGCATCTCACTCTCCTTGTCTGAAGGGAAACTGCAAGCTTTACACACTGCGCTCAGTTTTGGTCTCCATTGAGGAAGAACGTTTCACACCCAGAGTTGGGGGCTTTACTTTGAAATACCATAAAACCTGAGACTGCTGAGCTCACCTCTTGATGCTCTCTGCTGCACATGCACTGATAAATAAAGACGCACAGAAAGCGTGAATCACAAACCGAGGAGAGGAAGAGGAAGTCAGAGGGAGAGCAGACTGTCCACAGGCGACCACAGCGTTCATAAGCGCCTCAGTGAGAGGAATCGCAGAGCCGGAGCAGTCAGTGTCGCAGCCCCTCCGCTCTGTGCAATGGGGAGCTGCAGGTGCGCTTCATCAGCCTGGCTGCTCTTGCTCTTGACCACAGGTGAGTTCGCTCTGGGCTCCAGTGCTTTAGACACAGACTTTAAGATGTTTCTGGATTGAGATGTGAAGTGAGTTCAGAACAGTGCAATCATATACAGGTTCATGAAGAAAGGGTATTTTTATTCACTTCAGATAGAAAATATATCAACAAATATCTATTGCTTTTAATGAAAATAACTTTGTTTACATACAATGCTATACTATTTTCTATTTTGATCATTGTTTTTGTGCCTTTCACAGTCAGTGTGTTTCTGCTCTGCTGGCCAGTGGTATTGTTAGACACCTTCTTCAGACATAGATAAATGCATGAACGATTGTGTATTATTATTATTATTTTCCTTGTAAGAATTGTAATCTGCAGTGACACAGTGACGGCCGTGTCAGTCCTGAAAAGGTGTTTATCCTGTTTGTGCCCCTTTGCTGCCTACAGTGAGTGGAGTCTCTGCTGTGAGCGTCAGTGGTGTTGTTGGGGAGAACATCACTCTGCCCTGCAGCTACTCTGTGAAGAACTATGGAGTGCTGGATGTGTGCTGGGTCAGAGGAGAAATACCTAGTATGGGGTGTGCAAACACCATCATTTCAACTAAAGGAAATGCTGTGAACTACAGAGCCTCAGACAGGTACCAGCTGTGGGCCGGACTGACAGAGGGGGATGTCTCTCTGGCCATCCTCAGCGCTCAGGAGAGGGACTCCGGGACGTACGGCTGCAGGGTGGAAATACCAGGCTGGTTTAAAGACCTGAAATATCATTTTCACTTGACTGTTGCACAGGGTGAGAGAATTAACATTTTAATCTCTGTTTTGTGACATTGATACTTGGGAAGTGAAAGTGATCACTCATGTATTCATCTTTATATTAAAGCTATTCAGTGTATATTCTCCCACTGTCTTGTTTACGTTTTCATGATGAGGAGGAATAATCTTTATATTCATGGGATGTAACCTTATATCCGCAGTCTAGATTAAAAGCTCAAAGTATTCTTTTGAAATCCAAGATAACACAAATTATTATGGATTCATTTTGATTTTGTATTTCAGGTTACCACTGTTTTTTCATCTCTGTCTCCTTAATAATGCCTATATTACCTTCTGTCTTTTGAATATGAATACCACCTGTTATCCACCAGCACCTGTAATGACCACGGACACACCTGTAACATCCACAGGTACACCTGCCTCATCTCTCAATGTCCCCGAGCCCTGGACAAGCCCTGCTGATGGACACACTGCAAGTACGAACTACAGTCTCTGAGCCTCACTGTACGATGTCCCATATGATTGTCATCTACTCGACTGAAGAGGCACTGTGCGCTAAACAGATCTACAGAATATGCCTAATATATATGTATGCAATACACATTTCAAATAATCAGTACAATGTTCATAGGTGACCTACAAGTAATCAAACACAGTATCTGCATACAAATGTGTGTAGGTTTGTATGTCTGTATGTGTATGCACTTTATATATTGTTTGTCTCCTGGGAAATCTGCACACTTGAAACAAACGATGGAGACACAGACGGGAACTGTAGCCATCTGTCAAACACGGCACTCTGGAATATTGATTCTAATAAAATAAAATTGAAAAAGTATCTTCCTGCTTCCCATCTTCCTGAGGGTTATCAGGGCTTATACAGAGTTCCGATAACAGCCTTGAGAAAACTCAGAGACAGTCACAGAGAACAAGTTTGCAGTGGATACAAGTTTTGTGAGTCAGTACCTCTACAGATTATCAAAGTTCTGCAGAGCAATAAATCATCACAGTAATAATACAGAATAATATTCATCTGCAGGTGTGGTGAACCAGAGAACCATCAGCTCCACAGACAGCAAAACAGAGTCTACAGAACAGGTGAGTGGAGAGTGAGATCGACAGGACAGGATAAACCCTCTGTCTGAGTTACTGCATGACACGCAGCATGAAGACACTATGAACAATCTGGGCAGAATGATCGAAATGCACGTGGAAGACCCGTCAGCATCTATACAATCACTGGTAGTTTCATATATAGATGAGCCCAATGAACAGCCAGATGGAGTTTATTTCCTGGAAGATTGTGTTTTATTTGCTGGCCAGCGTGTCTGCTAAAAATGTAAGCCAGGTTTACATGTGAGCCGGATCATGGCTGTAGGGCCTCCATGCGTCTGAACCGTGTTATTCTCCCTAAGGTCATCTCCAGGTCATCTCCTCCTTTCACATGAACCAGCCGATGACTTTCCAGCCTCCTCCCTTGTCTTCAGAGGAGAACGAGTTTGACAACTGCACACAAGGGGCAATCAGCAGCTTTGTCATATCTCATAATCCCTTTAGGAATGATTCTCTCTTTTAGATAACCGGGGTTGCATCTGAAACCTAAAGTTATTCTTACATGGATATAGATAAAATATGATCAGTGCCAATGTGATAGAGGCATTCATGAATCAGACACTGTTGAGCGCTCTTGTATAACAGCTTATCCTGATGCTGCTGTGTTTCTTGTCTTGTTTTCATTGTGACTCTAGGACGGTGGACTGGCCAATGGAGTTCGGCTGCTATTTGTTATGTGTCTGCCTTTTGTAATGGTGTGTGTGTTCAGAACCAAGTGCCAATGCTCTGCCAATGGAAGACACAGAGAGACAAACCTGTAGGTGACTGACAGCTGTGCATTTCACTCCACAGCTCAACCAGGCTCTGGTTAATAAACAAAACCTTTATTCTTGTTTGTTTCTTTATACAAGTTTGATTTGCAACTCACTGTACTCATGATCTGTCTGTATAAAACCCCAATAAAGAGCTCTGAATCACCTGCGCACACAACGATCTTTCACAACCGTCCTCTCAGTGTTCAAGAGAGGAGAAAAGGGGCTGCAGCTGGACTGGAACCCAATATCTGTCTGGACTCCATCAGGGACCGGGCCCAGATCCCCACTGTGCTGATCTCTGCTGTGTATCTCTGTTCACGGTGCCGTGTTTAGATCACTGCCTCTTTCCTGTGGATGCTGCATGAGATACTGCACACAGAGCTGGGGGTCAGAGGTCAGGCTGATGGGCTGTTTTAGTGCCCTGGGCTCCGTCTTACCTCATCTCTATAACTCCAATACTAATCATATTTCTTGGACAGCCTCAGATGGCAGAAGAGAAATTGTACTGTACTGACATCTAGTGGATAAAGAAAACCATGAAATACGTACTATTGAAACCAGAATAATACTAGTAAAATGAGATGAAAAAACTGAACCACACACATTCAACCAAATCATCAAAACAGTGCAATTACAGCCATGGTAAGTGTGAGAGATAATCAGGTGTTGCAAAGTTTTCTTCTGTGCATTGAAATCATATTTGAAATAGATTTGTGGGTGATTCTTCAACTACAAGCATTCTGACAAACATATAATAAATTCGAATCAATGTGGTTCAAAATAGATTATGTCCATTCAAATATTTAGCTAGATGTATTTCAAAAAGGATGCTATGAACAGCGGTGATGTATTCATTTTAGAATCTATACATTTCAAACAATTTTCCTGAAGTCCATGTGAAAATGTCATTACCATCACAATTGTAAGTCTATTTTAATTAACTATACAAAGGTTAAAATTTATGTAATAGTGAGTGAAAAATATGAATTGGAATAGATGAGGAAAACGTTATTGTATTACTGGCATTATTGACATTATATATGTAACAGTATTAAACAAATATTCCATTGGGACTTCAATATGCTTGTAGTTGAAGAATCACCCATATATAAATATAATTTAAAGTTTTACTCACAACATTATCTATGTC
The DNA here is from genome assembly GCF_036373705.1 of Amia ocellicauda. NCBI lineage: Eukaryota > Metazoa > Chordata > Actinopteri > Amiiformes > Amiidae > Amia > Amia ocellicauda. The sequence continues at coordinate 24,832,284 of NC_089860.1, forward strand.
ATTGTCTTCATGAATGGTCATGACTCACATGCTTGAGAATATGACAAAAAGTGTCTATTTTGCTTGTCCTGCATCTCACTCTCCTTGTCTGAAGGGAAACTGCAAGCTTTACACACTGCGCTCAGTTTTGGTCTCCATTGAGGAAGAACGTTTCACACCCAGAGTTGGGGGCTTTACTTTGAAATACCATAAAACCTGAGACTGCTGAGCTCACCTCTTAATGCTCTCTGCTGCACATGCACTGATAAATAAAGACGCACAGAAAGCGTGAATCACAAACCGAGGAGAGGAAGAGGAAGTCAGAGGGAGAGCAGACTGTCCACAGGCGACCACAGCGTTCATAAGCGCCTCAGTGAGAGGAATCGCAGAGCCGGAGCAGTCAGTGTCGCAGCCCCTCCGCTCTGTGCAATGGGGAGCTGCAGGTGCGCTTCATCAGCCTGGCTGCTCTTGCTCTTGACCACAGGTGAGTTCGCTCTGGGCTCCAGTGCTTCATACACAGACTTTAAGATGTTTCTGGATTGAGATGTGAAGTGAGTTCAGAACAGTGCAATCATATACAGGTTCATGAAGAAAGGGTATTTTTATTCACTTCCGATAGAAAATATATCAACAAATATCTATTGCTTTTAATGAAAATAACTTTGTTTACATACAATGCTATACTATTTTCTATTTTGATCATTGTTTTTGTGCCTTTCACAGTCAGTGTGTTTCTGCTCTGCTGGCCAGTGGTATTGTTAGACACCTTCTTCAGACATAGATAAATGCATGAACGATTGCGTATTATTATTATTATTTTCCTTGTAAGAATTGTAATCTGCAGTGACACAGTGACGGCTGTGTCAGTCCTGAAAAGGTGTTTATCCTGTTTGTGCCCCTTTGCTGCCTACAGTGAGTGGAGTCTCTGCTGTGAGCGTCAGTGGTGTTGTTGGGGAGAACATCACTCTGCCCTGCAGCTACTCTGTGAAGAACTATGGAGTGCTGGATGTGTGCTGGGTCAGAGGAGAAATACCTAGTATGGGGTGTGCAAACACCATCATTTCAACTAAAGGAAATGCTGTGAACTACAGAGCCTCAGACAGGTACCAGCTGTGGGCCGGACTGACAGAGGGGGATGTCTCTCTGGCCATCCTCAGCGCTCAGGAGAGGGACTCCGGGACGTACGGCTGCAGGGTGGAAATACCAGGCTGGTTTACAGACCTGAAATATCATTTTCACTTGACTGTTGCACAGGGTGAGAGAATTAACATTTTAATCTCTGTTTTGTGACATTGATACTTGGGAAGTGAAAGTGATCACTCATGTATTCATCTTTATATTAAAGCTATTCAGTGTATATTCTCCCACTGTCTTGTTTACGTTTTCATGATGAGGAGGAATAATCTTTATATTCATGGGATGTAACCTTATATCCGCAGTCTAGATTAAAAGCTCAAAGTATTCTTCTGAAATCCAAGATAACACAAATTATTATGGATTCATTTTGATTTTGTATTTCAGGTTACCACTGTTTTTTCATCTCTGTCTCCTTAATAATGCCTATATTACCTTCTGTCTTTTGAATATGAATACCACCTGTTATCCACCAGCACCTGTAATGACCACGGACACACCTGTAACATCCACAGGTACACCTGCCTCATCTCTCAATGTCCCCGAGCCCTGGACAAGCCCTGCTGATGGACACACTGCAAGTACGAACTACAGTCTCTGAGCCACACTGTACGATGTCCCATATGATTGTCATCTACTCGACTGAAGAGGCACTGTGCGCTAAACAGATCTACAGAATATGCCTAATATATATGTATGCAATACACATTTCAAATAATCAGTACAATGTTCATAGGTGACCTACAAGTAATCAAACACAGTATCTGCATACAAATGTGTGTAGGTTTGTATGTCTGTATGTGTATGCACTTTATATATTGTTTGTCTCCTGGGAAATCTGCACACTTGAAACAAACGATGGAGACACAGACGGGAACTGTAGCCATCTGTCAAACACGGCACTCTGGAATATTGATTCTAATAAAATAAAATTGAAAAAGTATCTTCCTGCTTCCCATCTTCCTGAGGGTTATCAGGGCTTATACAGAGTTCCGATAACAGCCTTGAGAAAACTCAGAGACAGTCACAGAGAACAAGTTTGCAGTGGATACAAGTTTTGTGAGTCAGTACCTCTACAGATTATCAAAGTTCTGCAGAGCAATAAATCATCACAGTAATAATACAGAATAATATTCATCTGCAGGTGTGGTGAACCAGAGAACCATCAGCTCCACAGACAGCAAAACAGAGTCTACAGAACAGGTGAGTGGAGAGTGAGATCGACAGGACAGGATAAACCCTCTGTCTGAGTTACTGCATGACACGCAGCATGAAGACACTATGAACAATCTGGGCAGAATGATCGAAATGCACGTGGAAGACCCGTCAGCATCTATACAATCACTGGTAGTTTCATATATAGATGAGCCCAATGAACAGCCAGATGGAGTTTATTTCCTGGAAGATTGTGTTTTATTTGCTGGCCAGCGTGTCTGCTAAAAATGTAAGCCAGGTTTACATGTGAGCCGGATCATGGCTGTAGGGCCTCCATGCGTCTGAACCGTGTTATTCTCCCTAAGGTCATCTCCAGGTCATCTCCTCCTTTCACATGAACCAGCCGATGACTTTCCAGCCTCCTCCCTTGTCTTCAGAGGAGAACGAGTTTGACAACTGCACACAAGGGGCAATCAGCAGCTTTGTCATATCTCATAATCCCTTTAGGAATGATTCTCTCTTTTAGATAACCGGGGTTGCATCTGAAACCTAAAGTTATTCTTACATGGATATAGATAAAATATGATCAGTGCCAATGTGATAGAGGCATTCATGAATCAGACACTGTTGAGCGCTCTTGTATAACAGCTTATCCTGATGCTGCTGTGTTTCTTGTCTTGTTTTCATTGTGACTCTAGGACGGTGGACTGGCCAATGGAGTTCGGCTGCTATTTGTTATGTGTCTGCCTTTTGTAATGGTGTGTGTGTTCAGAACCAAGTGCCAATGCTCTGCCAATGGAAGACACAGAGAGACAAACCTGTAGGTGACTGACAGCTGTGCATTTCACTCCACAGCTCAACCAGGCTCTGGTTAATAAACAAAACCTTTATTCTTGTTTGTTTCTTTATACAAGTTTGATTTGCAACTCACTGTACTCATGATCTGTCTGTATAAAACCCCAATAAAGAGCTCTGAATCACCTGCGCACACAACGATCTTTCACAACCGTCCTCTCAGTGTTCAAGAGAGGAGAAAAGGGGCTGCAGCTGGACTGGAACCCAATATCTGTCTGGACTCCATCAGGGACCGGGCCCAGATCCCCACTGTGCTGATCTCTGCTGTGTATCTCTGTTCACGGTGCCGTGTTTAGATCACTGCCTCTTTCCTGTGGATGCTGCATGAGATACTGCACACAGAGCTGGGGGTCAGAGGTCAGGCTGATGGGCTGTTTTAGTGCCCTGGGCTCCGTCTTACCTCATCTCTGAACTCCAATACTAATCATATTTCTTGGACAGCCTCAGATGGCAGAAGAGAAATTGTACTGTACTGACATCTAGTGGATAAAGAAAACCATGAAATACGTACTATTGAAACCAGAATAATACTAGTAAAATGAGATGAAAAAACTGAACCACACACATTCAACCAAATCATCAAAACAGTGCAATTACAGCCATGGTAAGTGTGAGAGATAATCAGGTGTTGCAAAGTTTTCTTCTGTGCATTGAAATCATATTTGAAATAGATTTGTGGGTGATTCTTCAACTACAAGCATTCTGACAAACATATAATAAATTCGAATCAATGTGGTTCAAAATAGATTATGTCCATTCAAATATTTAGCTAGATGTATTTCAAAAAGGATGCTATGAACAGCGGTGATGTATTCATTTTAGAATCTATACATTTCAAACAATTTTCCTGAAGTCCATGTGAAAATGTCATTACCATCACAATTGTAAGTCTATTTTAATTAACTATACAAAGGTTAAAATTTATGTAATAGTGAGTGAAAAATATGAATTGGAATAGATGAGGAAAACGTTATTGTATTACTGGCATTATTGACATTATATATGTAACAGTATTAAACAAATATTCCATTGGGACTTCAATATGCTTGTAGTTGAAGAATCACCCATATATAAATATAATTTAAAGTTTTACTCACAACATTATCTATGTCATTGTCTTCATGAATGGTCATGACTCACATGCTTGAGAATATGACAAAAAGTGTCTATTTTGCTTGTCCTGCATCTCACTCTCCTTGTCTGAAGGGAAACTGCAAGCTTTACACACTGCGCTCAGTTTTGGTCTCCATTGAGGAAGAACGTTTCACACCCAGAGTTGGGGGCTTTACTTTGAAATACCATAAAACCTGAGACTGCTGAGCTCACCTCTTAATGCTCTCTGCTGCACATGCACTGATAAATAAAGACGCACAGAAAGCGTGAATCACAAACCGAGGAGAGGAAGAGGAAGTCAGAGGGAGAGCAGACTGTCCACAGGCGACCACAGCGTTCATAAGCGCCTCAGTGAGAGGAATCGCAGAGCCGGAGCAGTCAGTGTCGCAGCCCCTCCGCTCTGTGCAATGGGGAGCTGCAGGTGCGCTTCATCAGCCTGGCTGCTCTTGCTCTTGACCACAGGTGAGTTCGCTCTGGGCTCCAGTGCTTTAGACACAGACTTTAAGATGTTTCTGGATTGAGATGTGAAGTGAGTTCAGAACAGTGCAATCATATACAGGTTCATGAAGAAAGGGTATTTTTATTCACTTCAGATAGAAAATATATCAACAAATATCTATTGCTTTTAATGAAAATAACTTTGTTTACATACAATGCTATACTATTTTCTATTTTGATCATTGTTTTTGTGCCTTTCACAGTCAGTGTGTTTCTGCTCTGCTGGCCAGTGGTATTGTTAGACACCTTCTTCAGACATAGATAAATGCATGAACGATTGTGTATTATTATTATTATTTTCCTTGTAAGAATTGTAATCTGCAGTGACACAGTGACGGCTGTGTCAGTCCTGAAAAGGTGTTTATCCTGTTTGTGCCCCTTTGCTGCCTACAGTGAGTGGAGTCTCTGCTGTGAGCGTCAGTGGTGTTGTTGGGGAGAACATCACTCTGCCCTGCAGCTACTCTGTGAAGAACTATGGAGTGCTGGATGTGTGCTGGGTCAGAGGAGAAATACCTAGTATGGGGTGTGCAAACACCATCATTTCAACTAAAGGAAATGCTGTGAACCACAGAGCCTCAGACAGGTACCAGCTGTGGGCCGGACTGACAGAGGGGGATGTCTCTCTGGCCATCCTCAGCGCTCAGGAGAGGGACTCCGGGACGTACGGCTGCAGGGTGGAAATACCAGGCTGGTTTAATGACCTGAAACATCATTTTCACTTGACTGTTGCACAGGGTGAGTGAATTAATGTTTTAAACTCTGTTTTGTGAAATTTATACTTGGGAAGTGAAAGTGATTACTCTTCTATTCATCAATATTAAGCATGATGGAATCGTGATTTGACCATTAGAGAGGCTGTGAGAGGCGCACAGTTTCCTCCTCCTGGGCTCAGACTGTGAAGCTCTGCTGTCAGTGGCGTTCCTGTCCCAGAGACACAGTGTCTCAGTGTGTTGGAAGCAGCTGATGAACAGTCTGTTAAAAGATCAGTGTGTTTGACCCTCGCAGACACGACACAGGATCAGAACAGCCTGTCAGTCACACATTACAGTTTAATTTCACATAGTCGCCATCTTCACATTCATTAGTATATCTGTTGTCTTTAAAATAGTGATGTATTTAACCTACTTGAGTTAACCTACTATATTACAATTAACTGAGGAATTCAATGATCTGGAATATTTACTCTTTAAAATGAATAAATTGATCAGTTCTTGTATTTTATATATAGTTAGAGGTATTATTTATATCCACTTTTTATACAAAAAGCACCAAGTAAACTATGAGCAAACATATATATGCCAGAATCATCTGAAATCCAGGAGACCAGCTCATACAAAGCAAAGTTTCATTTTGAATACTCAAGTTACCAGCAGTCTGTCTTCCTCGTCTCTATTTCATTAACGTGTAAGAATGTGCCCTTTCTCCCACCAGCACCTGTAATGACCACAGACACACCTGTAACATCCACAGGTACACCTGCCTCGTCTCCCAATGTCCCCGAGCCCTGGACAAGCCCTGCTGATGGACACACTGCAAGTATGAACTACAGTCTCTGAGCCACACTGTACGATGACCCATATGATTGTCATATACACGACTGAAGAGGCACTGTGCACTAAACAGACCTACAGAATATGAGTATGTCTGTGTATGTATGTACATTTTATGAATTCTTTCTTGTCTCTGGGGAAAGCTTCCCTGTTCTGTCAGGTAATGGAGACGCAGACAGGAACCGCAGCCAACAGTCATACACGGCACTGTGGATTGTGGTTTTGGTTAGAAAAGTATCTTCCTGCTCTCCATCTTCCTGAGCATTAGCAGGACTTATACAGAGTATTGATAACAGCCTTGAGAAACCCATCAGAGACACAGTCACAACCCGAACGCTCAGGGCACAGCATGGTTCAGGGTGCGGGGGGGGCGGACTCGGCATTGTGCATACCCTAATGGTGAGACACGGATCTGGTATTCAAGTGCTGGCAGGTCATTAGCAGTGAGAGGAAGGGAGCATTGTCTGGTTAACACTCTTTTGTACTTCAATGACAAAGAGTGTCGATGTTCAGCCATTTTTCACACTTTAAGGGGAAGCTTATCCAGTTTTGAGAGAGAGAAAAAACATGACACTATCTTAAGTAACTTTTCTTGTTGTTCCTTCCTTGCATATTAAATAACCTCTGGATGAATTAGACACTGATTAATAAGTACATATCCACAAGTGCCAGATAAATATCTCTTCTACAAAGCAGGGCTAAATCAAACAGTTAAAAAACGAACTCACCTTTAAGTTGCAAATTCCAACTTCAATTTTTTTTTTCATTCCCCTACCCATCACCTTCCCTCCTATCGGTACCAAATGCTGTATTTTTAAATTAGCTGTTAGCAAGTGAGTCGATGTGATCAGATTCTCTCCAGCTGCTAGCAAACTGTACAGGTGTACTCAACGGCAGCTGAGTTGATGAATTGAAGGGAGAAGCATCTGACAAACATGAAAACTGTCACGAAAGTTGCACGAGTCAGTACCTCTACAGATTATCAAAGTTCTGCAGAGCAATAAATCACTACTGCAATAATACAGCATAATATTTCTCTGCAGGTGTGCACAGCTCCACAGACAGCAAAACAGAGTCTACAGAACAGGTGAGTGGAGAGTGAGATCGACAGGACAGGATAAACCCTCTGTCTGAGTTACTGCATGACACGCAGCATGAAGACACTATGAACAATCTGGGCAGAATGATCGAAATGCACGTGGAAGACCCGTCAGCATCTATACAATCACTGGCATATATAGATTAACTCTGACCCAAAGAAGCCATTCCAAAGACATGTCCTTCATCAATATTTCAACACTTAACATTTACACAATTTTAAGTGCAAGTCCTAGGTATCAAATACTAATAGACAAATCAATGAATACATTATTAAAGTATAAAACTGTGGCACACAATATGGCCTAGAATCTGTGCTCTTCGTGTCACCAGGTCTGCCACTGCTCTACCTGCTCATTTCAGTTCCTGTTGAGGACCTTCACCTCACTGACACGTTGAGTTTCGATTCATTGGTATTTCAACATGAACTGAAACTACACAGATACGCAGGTGTGGAACTGTTCACACTATGCAGCTGGAGTTGGTAATTGATTTTGTGTATCCCGGAACATGCATGAGAGTGCCCCGTTGTGTTTCGCAGGGTGGCATGCCATTCACCCCCATCGTGCTCGTAGGTGTTCTGGTGGTGGTGCTGACCTCGCTCGCCGTGGTGTTTCTCCTGCTGTGTAAGTAGGACTCTGCAGCCCACGGTATTTATAGAGACACCGCTTGCTTAAGCCTCAGAGTACTTTCTCTTTCATGGCAGGGCGTTCCTACACTGTAAGAAATTCAGTGTGCTGCTGCTATTTTGATACATATTTCTAAAGTAATCACATGTACATTTCACAATTTAAATAACAGTTTTCTTCTTTTTAGACAAAAGAAAAAAATCTCAAGGGAATTCCAAAATGTAAGTATACTTGAAACATTAGATAATAATGATTTTTTATAATACAGCTAGAGATTACGTCTTTAATTATATAAAAAAGATTTTAATTAAACTCAGGTTTGATGCTCAAATGTTTGTTATTATGATCACTTCTTCCTAATTAATTGAATGTTTGATTAAAAACAACATATAACTACCAACTACCACTGCTCCTTCTCAGGGGCCATGTCTCGATTCCGGAGCTGGAGAACCGGGTGGCGGTGGAGGAGAACATTTACAACGAACACATGCCAGCCGACTACGAGGTCTGCCCCTGACCTCACCCAGAGGGGGCACACTGGGGAACTGTTACCCGCCCATCTTAACCCGTAGGAAAGACAGTGCCAAAGTCACATTATCACTGAGAAACTGGTGATATGTATTATGTAGATTTTACAACTGTACTGTGCAGTTCTCATGGAATCTAGGAAGTCTAATAAGAAGAGAATCCACTTCCTTGGTCAAGGCAGAAAGCAATGGACTTCCTCTCAGTTTTGTACGTCGTGTTATTAATGTATCGCTATTAACTACTGACAAAAACAAAATATTAAGATGAGAGAATGTTTCCTCTCTGAGCAATGCAGAGGCGGGTGCTTTTGTTGAGCATTGTCTTGGTATCGGCCTGGTATCGGCCTGGTATCTAACCCGCCGCCAGTGTGGCAGGACTGTAGGATTTCTCCACACCCCATTCTTTTCTCTTCTGTACCGATTCACAGCTTAGCCCTGTCCTGTATGCCATGAGATCAATGATTCTGACTTCACTAACACTAACGTTTTCTGTTGCTGTGTGCAGCAGCACTCTGAGACCCTGCCAGAACGAACTGAATGTATTCACGCTTGCATCAACCCTTCAGTTGTTTTCACTCGTCTCTGAGGGGAAGACACACAGTTTTAAAACACTTACTTATCTGACTGGTTTAGGTGGCGCTGTGAGATGAAGGATGGTAATCTCGATGGGCTTAATATTCATCTCCCTTGCAATGGGTACATGTGTGCATTAAATGAAATGCAAAGATAACAGCGCCCGATTCCAGTTCTGTGGTACAAGAGGCTAAGCAGAGACAGGGTGATGCTCCAGATTATTATTAGATTTTTAAGTGTAAATATAATATTGTAATATGTGTGCATGTTCTGTTACAGTGAGTGTGTTTGCTGTGCTATACACTTCACCCACAGCATACTTCAGCGACACATATACATATTACCAGAGATCAAACCAAGCAGGAAGTGAATCAGCAGAATATAAAAGTATATAAAACTAAAAAACTGAAAAATGAAGCAAGTGCTATCTCTCATCCTTGCAAATGGTCTTGGCCTGTAAAGGTCACATCCCCTCTGTGTGTCACACGCTGCTGGAGTGCAGAAAGAGCCTGTGACTCACCCCCCGGTCGCCCCCGTCTCCCCTCCCTCGCCTGGTCTTCTACCAATCACAACGTTGCTTCAATTATTATTGATTATCAGAAGGCACTTTCTACACTGTATTAAAAAACAACAACCTGATAAAGTTCAGGGGGTTTAATGCTCAGTATTGTTACACTGGAAGATTTTTTACTCATGTTTGTTTTTAAAAGGGTCTTTGGGAAGTGAAGACCATTGTGTTGTATATATTTTAATAAAATGTACTTTGATAATCACTCCAAATTGCTTTTACTTGTGGCACATTCAATTCGATAGAAATTCTTCAGTGACTGTGAGTGTGTGTGTGTGCGTATGTGTTGGTGTGTGTGTGTGTGTGAGTGCATGTATGTGTGAGTATCTGAGTGTGTGAGTGTGTACCAGTTCAGATATTTACATATTTACATCTATATTATGAGAAATACTAATCACCTATTTATGTCCATATAATAATAATAATAATAATAATAATAATAATAGTAATAATAATAATAATAATAATAATAATAATAATAATAATAATAATAATATTAGTAGGTGGAGACAAAAGGCCACATTGCAGCTGAACATCCTGTGTTCTGCTCTCTCTCTCTCTCTCTCTCTCTCTCTCTCTGCGTCTGGGTGCAGTGACATCACTTCAAAAGCCTCTTGTGGTCTATTGACATTTCACTATTTTATAAAACCACCATGTCCGCAATCTATGCACCAGCACAACCCAGCCTGACATCCACCCTCTGAAGAACCATCACATTTATTGTTTACACCGAATCTTGCACACATTTCTGCAAACATATTTTCACAGTTCTTGCTTGTACACTCGTTGACCTTTTTTAAATAAATGTAACTTGTTTTTGTTATTCTCTTTCGCTTTCCACAAAATCCATATTAATACTGTATTATTACTATTATTATAATTTATTTCCAGTTTTAATGGATATTATTCTTTTTGTCTAGTTCTTTTGTGTAGTTTTTTAATGAAAATCATGAATTAGTGGCCGATTTAAACTGAGAGCCACACCATTCCTGATCCTCTTTAAAGAGCAACGCATTGAAGAGCCACACTCTCTCGATTTTATTGCTGAAATCTCCTTCACTTTTAACTGCCCTGTACTCCTCTCGTTAGCTGCCTCGTCTTCAGCTCAAGCACAGGGCCCTTTCCCTAACTGACTGATGGACTGTTTATCCGTCAGCTGGATTGATGGATCGATTCATTAGTTCACTGACTCCGGGTTCAGTCCAGCTGTGTACGACATGTCCCGTACAAACTCCCCCCTCCCCCACCCCAGTCCTGGCCTGTCGGTGATGGAAAATAAATGCGGGACTTCTGCCAGGCAACAATGGCCCTCTCTGAGAGACCGTGTGTCAGTCCTGGCAGGAGATGTCACAGGAGACGCTGGGGAACACAGCCGGCCATTCAGTCGCCCACTGCCCCACTGACCATGAATAGCTGTGCTCGGGCTGCACTGTCACAGGCTCCCCGTGCCCTGAAACCAGCCACTGCTCCACGGATGGCTCCCTGCGCCGGACTCTGGCTGCACTATGTCCTTGCCGTCTCCATTACAGGCAAGTGGCCCTACACATTCATGTTTTAAAATAGTTACTACTACTACTACTACTACTACTACTACTACTACTACTGCTGCAGCTTCTATTAAATCTTATAACGTCAGTTGCTACTTGTTCTACCAGTTAATTAACACTACACAGCTGTTGCCACTGATACTAATACTTTAATAATTAATAGTATTAAAAGTTGTAATAATAGATGTTGTAGTAATAGTTGTAGTAGTGTAGTATATTTAAAAGTACATACTGCTACTTCTGATGCTATATACCCAGCTGTTGATATTGATCGGGGGCACAAAGAGAGCTGTTGTTTCTGCCGGGGCACACAGGGTGGTATGGGTACTGTTGTTTTTGAGGAAGGCAGGGTTTCACAGTTCTTTCTCTGAAGAAAAAGGGAAGGAAGCAGATTTCTTAAATAGTCCCATGATTCTCACTATCTGCACTTCGGGGACATGTTTTTTTCCTCTCTCTGAGATTTTTAATGCTGATGTGTGTGTGCGTGGGCAGCGTTCAATTCTCTTGAGCGTTCTTTATCCGAGTGTTAAGAAATAAAATAAAATGTGGAACTAATGGAAAATGACTATGAGACGTCACCCCTGTGATTACAGAGACGTTCTGTTTTTCATGATTTATTTTTATATTGCTGTTTTTAACTTCAGTTTTGTTATTTTTTTGTTACTGGTATTGGCAACATTAGTAGGAGAAGTAGTAGTAGCTACTTATAGCAGAAGTAAGATCAGAAATTAACAAAACAAATAAGAATAATTATTTCAATATGTCCTCAGAAACATGCAAGCTGCGTATTCTTCATCTATAAAATATCACCTGACCCTGCCTGTGTTGTGCCACAGCTCCGGGGGGTTTGGCGTGGGGCTACACGGTGTTGGAGGGGGAGGCGGCACGCCTGTCCTGCCGGTACTCCGTGAAGAAGTACGGGCTGAGCCGCGTGTGCTGGGGGCGGCACTGTGGGGCGCTGTGGTGCACCGACATCATCATCCAGACTGACGGCACGCGTGTGGTTTCCAAGCTCTCAGATCGGTACCGGTTGGACGGGGACGTGCCAGCCGGACAGGTGGACCTGACCATCCCCAAGGTGACCAGGCGGGACAGTGGACGCTACTGCTGCCGGGTCGATATTGAGGGATACTTCAACGACCAGAAGCTGTCCTACACACTGCGGGTCCTCAGAGGTGAGATTGAGTACCAGGCCGCTGAATGAATGACACAGCTGTTTTTGAGACCATATGATGACTTTTTGATATTTTGCCCCTTTGGGAATGCACACTTTTCTAATCACAGCCAATCGAATAAAATCCAATTTAATACCATTCTCTCCTCAGCACCAACACAGTGCATTGTGATAACGCAGGCCTCATTAGATCACAGCTGAACTCGACGAACCTTGCGTGCGATGGCTGCTCTCAGTGCGCTCAATTGGGGTCGGGGGGTGGGTGGAAACTCTGATTCAGTCTGGACCGCAGTCACACTGTGGCAATGCATTACTAGATGCCAAACTGCAATAATCAAATCAGCATCGTGATATAATTTCCTATAATGTTTCGTATGAGTTTTGTCCGTTTAAACCGCCACACTTGAGAAGCTGTGAGGTGGGTTTACAGGAATTCCCCTCTGAGATTACCTCCATCGTTCTTGTCACAGACGCTGGATGACTCAGCGTTCTTTCTTAACTGCCTGATCGTTTCCTCTACAACGTAACAACACCCTGGCCTTCTCCATTTTTTAGCGCCAACGCTGACCACGCCGCCGGGCGTCCTGGTGACTCCAACCCCCGGGGAGCTGGGGTTCAGTGTGTCTGCGGGCCCTGCTGAAACAGGTAAGCTCCCCCGGACAGGGACACAGCGCTGGAACCTTCAGTTGGGAACATCTGACGTATTCCGAGCCATTCCAGGATTCTAGAGCTGATATGAGCTGCTTTATTATTTTACCTAATAAGCTGGAAAAGTCTGCCGCACACACGATGCTATTGGTGGCGCAGGATTGCAGTGTTGTTGGAGGGCAGTACAGAGACGGGCCTGAGGAATGAGTTGAAATCTCAGTCATCTTTACAAGCATCAGTAGGCAACTTGTCTTGCAGCTACAGTCAGCTGCAGTTGCAGAACAATGTCTTCAGTCAATATGCAGTTTCAGGATTACAGACTGTGAACGTGAACCTAAGGAAATTATTTGATCCTAGCAACCTAAGAAGAGTTCTGTTTGTTAAGAACGAACAAAACAAACAAACTTATTAATGTGGTTGTTGTAACGGGCCCTTGCAAATACAAAGGTTTAATTGGATGAGAATACAATACAAAAACACACACACACATATAATATATAATTTTCTATGAAGGGGGTTTCCATGCAGTACGTTTTGGCACAGAGCACTCACGCAAAGCCGGTACATGAGAATCAGTCCGATACATTTGTCACAGTCTAGATGAAAAAGACAGTCAGAGCGTTGGGTCTGTAACATACAATAGAGGTCACTAATGACAGGGGCTGATTTTCACAGCTGTGTGTGGAAAAAATGATTTTGACAACGCAATTCTGTGGCAACGCCCCTATGAGCAGGTCATTGGACAGGAATGGGCCTTGCGCCATGCAGGAAACAAACAGGTCACAGTGAATTTGTTCCTCTTGCGTCCCAATTTCGCTCGCTCAGCAAATGACCAGTAGTTAGTTCCCCCAGCATCGCATGACCTCTCTGGCAGTGGATACAGATGACTACGTGACTGGGGCCTGTGGTACAGGGTTAACAAGAGTGATACAGACATACAGAAACTTACAAATGAGAAGGATACTAGTTGTGCTTCTTCAGCTTTTTTTTCTCTGATTCTCCTCCTTTCCTGCGTTTGTAACAGTAACACACAGCCACGGTTTGGCCGAGGAGAAAGGGTCATTGCAGGCCATGAACATTTCCACACACAACTCCTCTCAGGGTCATCAGCAATGAGGCTAAGGGAACAATGGTTGAAAAGCAGACACATTGCTCATTTCCTTACAATGTTTCTAATTTATTTTTAATGTATTTTTTTTGTCCCATATTGTATTTACTTTGACACAAGGCCCTAGTCTTCCTCGTTACTCTGACATGTAGCCATCTGTCTGTGCTTGCATCATAGAGCGGTTTGGTTCATAATAAGTCTGAAATGAGATAATTGCGTGCCAGAGAAACCACGGCTGTGCAACTGCTCTGTGAACGGCTGACCGACGTGAGGACGTCTATGGATGGAGACACAGCATGCAGCATAGTTGCAGCCCCTGTGGCCAGATTCTCAATGTTTCTGAATGATCAGAAGGATTATTTACCAGGTCACCACAGCTCAGTGACAGTTTTGAACCGCTGTGCTTTCTCACTGATCTGTGCTGATTGCACACTGGGCTTACCTTAACCAGTGGAGAGAAGCTCGATGAATAATGCTGTGGACAGCGAGGGGGAACCCTTGCTGTAGAAGACAGCGGCATCACAATCATGTGACCAAACCACACCAGTTCATAAACAGTGAAAAACAGACTCCATCATTATAAGAAGACATCGACACATCAGAGCAGGTTGAATAGTCTGACGGACGCATCGTGCTTCTGCCCAGCGTTTGCGAATGATGGACAATAGCTGGCACCACTGCTCCTGGTGCTATTGGGTTAATTGTGTCTGTGGTTGAGGTTCTGGGTGCAGTGGCAGTATTCAGTGTTCAGGGTGCAGTGTGCAGTAATCAGTGTTCAGCGTTCAGGGTGCACTGTGCTGACTGTCTTGTGTGTGTCCCCTCTGCAGGCAGCTGGCTGGGGGCAGCGCAAGGCGATGGTCCAAAACTGAATTCCAGCGTGTCACATTCCGGAGGCGTGGTCAGTGTTAAAGTTAAATAGGACGGGACTGTATGTACGTATGTGTGCATGTATGTGTGTATGTATGCATGACTGTGTGTATGTATGTATACAGATGCAGTCAAAGTTGTATATTTGTATTTGTTAGCTTGTTTAACACAGATCAATATCTTAGTGCATCATATTCCAGCTGATAGTAAATGTTTCCTTCTTCTCATCACACCTCTCAGGAAGAGAGTCCGCTGCCCAGGCACTCGCTCCAGATCAACGTGCCCGTGCTGGCGGTGTCAGTGACGGTGCTGCTGCCCCTGCTTCTGGGCTCCCTGGCGCTGCTGGGACTCAAAAGTAGGTGTCATGCCACCCCAACACAGGGCAGCCTGCAGCACAGCAGCCATGCCAAAATGCACATGTACCTAAACATGTTTCACTAAGTATCACCTGCCCTCTAATAAAATAAAAAGCTAGAAGCGATAGGTATGAATCGTTTTATAGCTGGGACTATTACCATAATATAGGTAGATAAGGGAATGTCAATAACCTGGGAGTTGCTGACCTCTGCTAATAACTAACCAAGTGCTGGGGACAAGAGATAGAGATAGTGGGTGTGAGCTGTGATGACTGACCCAGTGTTTGTTTCTCAGGGAGAATTCAGAAGAGGAGCCAGAAGGAGTCTCTGAGGTAGGAACTTGTAATTGTATTATGTTTTGATCTATAATTTTAAACTGTATTATTGCACTTTTGTAATGCGCTAATATTTTGTAAGTCTGCAAAATGTATTTATTATTATTATTTCTGCTAAGAAAGAAATAATAATAAAATAATAATGTTATTAATGTTGTTATTACTACTGTTGTTACTGTTGTTGTTACTCTTGTTATTATTATTATTATTATTATTATTATTATTATTATTATTATATATATAGAGAGAGACATGTGATAGATCAATATACTTGGAAAAAAGTTGGCTTTCATCCACCAGAGGATCTACAAAGGCTGACGATGAGGATGCTTATGATATACACTCACCTAAAGGATTATTAGGAACACCATACTAATACTGTGTTTGACCCCCTTTCGCCTTCAGAACTGCCTTAATTCTACGTGGCATTGATTCAACAAGGTGCTGAAAGCATTCTTTAGAAATGTTGGCCCATATTGATAGGATAGCATCTTGCAGTTGATGGAGATTTGTGGGATGCACATCCAGGGCACGAAGCTCCCGTTCCACCACATCCCAAAGATGCTCTATTGGGTTGAGATCTGGTGACTGTGGGGGCCAGTTTAGTACAGTGAACTCATTGTCATGTTCAAGAAACCAATTTGAAATGATTCGACCTTTGTGACATGGTGCATTATCCTGCTGGAAGTAGCCATCAGAGGATGGGTATATGGTG